>NW_027325743.1:1335000-1336000 GCF_048418805.1 Vulpes vulpes
TTAGGGTTAGGGTTAGGGTTAGGGTTAGGGTTAGGGTTAGGGTTAGGGTTAGGGTTAGGGTTAGGGTTAGGGTTAGGGTTAGGGTTAGGGTTAGGGTTAGGGTTAGGGTTAGGGTTAGGGTTAGGGTTAGGGTTAGGGTTAGGGTTAGGGTTAGGGTTAGGGTTAGGGTTAGGGTTAGGGTTAGGGTTAGGGTTAGGGTTAGGGTTAGGGTTAGGGTTAGGGTTAGGGTTAGGGTGGGTTAGGGTTAGGGTTAGGGTTAGGGTTAGGGTTAGGGTTAGGGTTAGGGTTAGGGTTAGGGTTAGGGTTAGGGTTAGGGTTAGGGTTAGGGTTAGGGTTAGGGTTAGGGTTAGGGTTAGGGTTAGGGTTAGGGTTAGGGTTAGGGTTAGGGTTAGGGTTAGGGTTAGGGTTAGGGTTAGGGTTAGGGTTAGGGTTAGGGTTAGGGTTAGGGTTAGGGTTAGGGTTAGGGTTAGGGTTAGGGTTAGGGTTAGGGTTAGGGTTAGGGTTAGGGTTAGGGTTAGGGTTAGGGTTAGGGTTAGGGTTAGGGTTAGGGTTAGGGTTAGGGTTAGGGTTAGGGTTAGGGTTAGGGTTAGGGTTAGGGTTAGGGTTAGGGTTAGGGTTAGGGTTAGGGTTAGGGTTAGGGTTAGGGTTAGGGTTAGGGTTAGGGTTAGGGTTAGGGTTAGGGTTAGGGTTAGGGTTAGGGTTAGGGTTAGGGTTAGGGTTAGGGTTAGGGTTAGGGTTAGGGTTAGGGTTAGGGTTAGGGTTAGGGTTAGGGTTAGGGTTAGGGTTAGGGTTAGGGTTAGGGTTAGGGTTAGGGTTAGGGTTAGGGTTAGGGTTAGGGTTAGGGTTAGGGTTAGGGTTAGGGTTAGGGTTAGGGTTAGGGTTAGGGTTAGGGTTAGGGTTAGGGTTAGGGTTAGGGTTAGGGTTAGGGTTAGGGTTAGGGTTAGGGTTAGGGTTAGGGTTAGGGTTAGGGTTAGGGTTAGGGTTAGGGTTAGGGTTAGGG
>NW_027325746.1:300000-411603 GCF_048418805.1 Vulpes vulpes
GTCCCGGATCTTTGGGGGTGAGGGCTCCAGGACGCCTCGGATGACGTTTCCAAGTGCGCCCTTCCCGGGGGCTGGAACCGGAACCGGAACCGGAACCGGGGCGGCATGGGTAGTTCGGAAGACGCTGCCGCCGCCGGCGGCGGCCGGTGCGCCCCCTAGCGGTGCAGATGTCCCCGTCCGGGGAGGGGGAGGGGGAGCGAAACATCCCTAAGGAAGGCCCCGCTTGGGGCAGCCCCGGTGGCGCAGCGGTTTAGAGCCGCCTGCAGCCCGGGGCGTGATCCTGGAGACCCGGGATCAAGTCCCACGTGGGGCTCCCGGCATGGAGCCTGCTTCTCCATCTGCCTGTGTCTCTGCCTCTCTCTCTCTGTGTCTCTCGTGAATAAATAAATAAAATCTTTAAAAAAAAAAAAAAAAAAAAAGGAAGGCCCCGCTTGGGCGCCCGACGTTTTCCTGAGTCGGGAAACGCTACTGGACCTGGGTGGATCCGGACCAGGCTGTGTCCCAGCTGCCCTGCGATCCCATATGCCTCACACCTGGACTCCCCGGGCGGGCGAGCCAGCTTTCTGGCCCTGCCTGCCTGAGCCTACCTCTCTATCTCTGGCATCCAACTTGCAACTTCAAGTCCCTGAGGTCGAGACCTTCGGCTCTCTGGGTCCTGCTAGTAACCCAAACAGACAGACACGTTTGCCATGCCATGCCATGCCATGCCATGCCATGCCATGCCATGCCATTCCATTCCATTCCATTCCATTCCATACCATACCACTTGCAATCAGGCATCTGCGAAATGAATATTGAGCAAGGGAATTCTCAGCCTTGAACGTTTCTGGGCCCCGCTCCCTTGGCTTTCGCACCGGCCAAAGGTCCAAAGGGCTCCGAGAAACCTCAGCACACGGGCTCTGTTTCCGTCCCTCTGAACACACGTTGCCTGTCTGTCTCCCTTATAATACAGAAACGGGGACGCTTGGGTGGCTCCGTGTGGAGCATCTGCCTTAGGGGCACGTCGTGATCACAGGATCCGGGGATCCAGGCCCACATCGAGCTCCTTGCATTGGAGCCTGCTTCTCCCTCTGCCTAGGTCTCTGCCCCTTTCTCTCTCTCTCTCTCTCTCTCTCTCTCTCAAAATCCGGTAAAAATAGAAAGGAAAGAAAGAAAGAAAGAAAGAAGAAAGAAAGAAAGAAAGAAAGAAAGAAAGAAAGAAGAAAGAAAGAAAGAAAGAAAGAAAGAAAGAAAGAAAGAAAGAAAAGAAAATTCCCTACGTTCGGACTGCCAGGTCACCCCATCAGAAAGATGCCTCGTGGGATGGGACCCAAGAGGTGGTCCAGAGAAATAAGGACCCGACTCCCCCCCACACACACACACACTTCCCATGAGTCCAAATCATGAAGAAGACGGGGAAAGCAGGCCAGGCAGGCAGACACCAGAAATCCGAAGTCCGCACGCACGCACGCACGCACGAGCACCAGAACCGATGCCCAACCCACTGCCTGCGTCTCCACCTCTCTCAGAGGGCTGAAAGGCAACCACGGACAAGGCCTGTTTTCCAGGAGGAAGCCGACATGAAGGAACAGGCGGCGTTGGAGGCGGAAGGCTGGAAGGTTGACGGATAGAGAAAGAAAAAGAGGGACAAGAGGGACGGGTGGACACCTGGGTGGCTCAGTGGTTGGGCGGCTGCCTTCCTCTCAGGGTGTGATGCGGGGGGGGCGGGGTTTGGGGAGGTGGAAGGGATACCCTGGGGTCCTGTGCCCGCATCCGGTTCCCTGCCTGGGGGAGCCTGCTTCTCCCTCTGCCTGTGTCTCTGTCTGCCTCTCTCTGTGTCTCTCAGGAGTAAATAAAGAAATCCTTAAAAAAAAAAAAGGAATAAAATAAAAACCTTTAAATCTGTCTCAGTCCTGGCGGGGACGGGGACTGCCTTGCCGCCTCTGCGCCTCAGCCTCCCCCGCGGCCCCCGCACCCCCCCCCCGTTTCTGCAACACTCCTGTGGATGGAGTGGTCAACTCCTCTGCCATCATCCCGGGTGCCTCCAACGCCATCGCCGCCCCCCCTCCTCATCCCGCCGCCCCCCTGTAAGGAGCAAAAATCACCCGAGCCATTGGGCCACCACGGGAGCCTGACAGTGGGAGTGGGGAACACATAGATTGAGTTTTTAGAGGACGCGGGGCGGCGGGGCGGAGGGGCGGCGGGGGGGGGGGCGGCTGGGGCGACATCTACGCCTTTGGAGCCAATGCATGGTTGTTGGTTTCCTTTATTTTTTGGAGGGGGGGTGCGGTGGAGTTTGAAGATATTTCTTTATTAGGATGCTCACCAGAATGACAGGCTGGCACTGTCCGTCTGATGTGATAAAGGATACATACATCTGATCCGATTCTGGCAGGAACCAGGCGTAAGGCCTCTCAGACCTGGTACCGAGCGTCCGTGAAAGACGACTCCATTCACCAGAGAGCATGTTTCCTTGATTCCGAGGTCTCTGCTGTAGCTTCCGGTCACGTCCCGTGACTTGCTCAGACTTCATTCCGGCATCATCAGTGGACCCTCTCTTTCTTTCTTTCTTTCTTTCTTTCTTTCTTTCTTTCTTTCTTTCTTTTTCTTTTCTTTTTTTCCCTAGCCACTTCTCAACTCCTTACGTCAGCTGCCGCCTGTCTGACTCACCCAGGTAGCCTCGAATTCTGCAGCACATCTCTTTGGTAGGCTGCTGCCCTGCCACCCTCAGGGGCATGGGTTGGGATTTGGGGGGGGGAAGGGGAACGACGTCACGTTACCGAAGCAGACGGCAGGAGCGTATTGGCAAATGACACTAGGACACCCGGACACCCCGCAGGCCCGCCCGAGGGCCTGCTTGGAGCGCACGAACACACGTAGGGCACGTTCTTCTCTTCACGCGGCGCGGCGCGGCAGGCAGCGGAAGGTGCGGGATGACCTCCAGGGGCTCGGCGTCTGCAGCCAGCCATCAGGATGAACTCAGGGATGCCTCCGTGGAGGGTTTTGGTGGCTCCGTGAGCTCCTTTCCGAAGCTGCTTGTAGTTACAGGACTGCTGAACAAGCGTCCAGGAGTTTCTTGGTGAGGTGGGCATCTGCCACGGGGTAGGCATTCGGATTTACATCGGCCTCAGTCATCTCTGCGTATCCGCGGTCCCTGTGGGTTTCCTGTAAAAAGACGTGTCCTGGGAGCTATCACCGTCACACTTCATACGGATGACCAGCTTTGCCCCCACCCACCCCCACCCCCGCCGACCTTGGGGTTGGGGTGGGCGGTGGGATGCGCTGTGCTCCCGTCACAGTTTGTGGGCCCTGGAATGGTGGTGATCGAGATACACCCCTCCGCCACCTCATTACAAAGAAACAAGACACTGTGGTGTCTTGCTAGACCCCACAGGCACAGCAAAGAAAAGGAGAACTACTTATCCCCTTGTTCCACCGGGACCGACCCGGATGGATGCCCGAGGGTCCAGGCCCCGAGGGACGGGCGTACTCAACTTTTGCTGTAAACTCAACGGATTAGTTAAGTTGTGCCTCTGAGGATTTGTCCACGGAAACTACTCCAAATGATCGATTTTGTCTGTCTCGTGTACATTTCCTTGTTACGAGCAAGCAGGTAAAAGAAAGAAAGAAAGAAAGAAAGAAAGAAAGAAAGAAAGAAAGAAAGAAAGAAAGAGAGAGAGAAAGAAAGAAAGAAAAAGATGAAAAAAGGTCTATAGGTTAAACTTTTACAATACCTTCCCAAATCTTTGGTGGCCTGGAACTTTGAAGGTGTAACTAGCTTAATTGATAAATTGGGTTCAGTTCACCGGATACCTGGCATCTGTCTTTCCAACAGAAGGTAAAATACTAGAGTGTGAGTCAATGAGACACCCAAGGTGGTTTTTTTTGTTCGGTGGTGTTGTGTTTTCCTCCTCCACCCCTTGCCCTTTTCTTCCTTCCCCCCCTCCCCCCACCTCAGTTTTTGTGTTTCTTTTTTGTCTGATTCAGGAAACCTGCCGATACCTGGGTGTGTTAGTAAACGTGTTTCAGGTTTGTTTGTTTCTTTTTTCCTTCCTCTTTTTTTTAAATTTTAATTCACAATTCATGAGACATACATATACACACACACACACACACACACACACACACACAGGAAGAGACACAGGCAGAGGGAGAAGCGGGCTCCCTGCAGGAACCCCCGATGTAGGACTCGATCCCGGGACTCCAGGATCGCGCTCTGGGCCAAAAGCAGGCGCTAAACCGCTGAGCCACCCAGGGATCCCCTTGAGGACATTTCTACAACCGATCGGGAACGACGCCCGCCGTCCGGTGTCCCGGATCTTTGGGGGTGAGGGCTCCAGGACGCCTCGGATGACGTTTCCAAGTGCGCCCTTCCCGGGGGCTGGAACCGGAACCGGAACCGGAACCGGGGCGGCATGGGTAGTTCGGAAGACGCTGCCGCCGCCGGCGGCGGCCGGTGCGCCCCCTAGCGGTGCAGATGTCCCCGTCCGGGGAGGGGGAGGGGGAGCGAAACATCCCTAAGGAAGGCCCCGCTTGGGGCAGCCCCGGTGGCGCAGCGGTTTAGAGCCGCCTGCAGCCCGGGGCGTGATCCTGGAGACCCGGGATCAAGTCCCACGTGGGGCTCCCGGCATGGAGCCTGCTTCTCCATCTGCCTGTGTCTCTGCCTCTCTCTCTCTGTGTCTCTCGTGAATAAATAAATAAAATCTTTAAAAAAAAAAAAAAAAAAAAAGGAAGGCCCCGCTTGGGCGCCCGACGTTTTCCTGAGTCGGGAAACGCTACTGGACCTGGGTGGATCCGGACCAGGCTGTGTCCCAGCTGCCCTGCGATCCCATATGCCTCACACCTGGACTCCCCGGGCGGGCGAGCCAGCTTTCTGGCCCTGCCTGCCTGAGCCTACCTCTCTATCTCTGGCATCCAACTTGCAACTTCAAGTCCCTGAGGTCGAGACCTTCGGCTCTCTGGGTCCTGCTAGTAACCCAAACAGACAGACACGTTTGCCATGCCATGCCATGCCATGCCATGCCATGCCATGCCATGCCATTCCATTCCATTCCATTCCATTCCATTCCATACCATACCACTTGCAATCAGGCATCTGCGAAATGAATATTGAGCAAGGGAATTCTCAGCCTTGAACGTTTCTGGGCCCCGCTCCCTTGGCTTTCGCACCGGCCAAAGGTCCAAAGGGCTCCGAGAAACCTCAGCACACGGGCTCTGTTTCCGTCCCTCTGAACACACGTTGCCTGTCTGTCTCCCTTATAATACAGAAACGGGGACGCTTGGGTGGCTCCGTGTGGAGCATCTGCCTTAGGGGCACGTCGTGATCACAGGATCCGGGGATCCAGGCCCACATCGAGCTCCTTGCATTGGAGCCTGCTTCTCCCTCTGCCTAGGTCTCTGCCCCTTTCTCTCTCTCTCTCTCTCTCTCTCTCTCTCAAAATCCGGTAAAAATAGAAAGGAAAGAAAGAAAGAAAGAAAGAAGAAAGAAAGAAAGAAAGAAAGAAAGAAAGAAAGAAAGAAAGAAGAAAGAAAGAAAGAAAGAAAGAAAGAAAGAAAGAAAGAAAGAAAGAAAAGAAAATTCCCTACGTTCGGACTGCCAGGTCACCCCATCAGAAAGATGCCTCGTGGGATGGGACCCAAGAGGTGGTCCAGAGAAATAAGGACCCGACTCCCCCCCCCACACACACACACTTCCCATGAGTCCAAATCATGAAGAAGACGGGGAAAGCAGGCCAGGCAGGCAGACACCAGAAATCCGAAGTCCGCACGCACGCACGCACGCACGAGCACCAGAACCGATGCCCAACCCACTGCCTGCGTCTCCACCTCTCTCAGAGGGCTGAAAGGCAACCACGGACAAGGCCTGTTTTCCAGGAGGAAGCCGACATGAAGGAACAGGCGGCGTTGGAGGCGGAAGGCTGGAAGGTTGACGGATAGAGAAAGAAAAAGAGGGACAAGAGGGACGGGTGGACACCTGGGTGGCTCAGTGGTTGGGCGGCTGCCTTCCTCTCAGGGTGTGATGCGGGGGGGGCGGGGTTTGGGGAGGTGGAAGGGATACCCTGGGGTCCTGTGCCCGCATCCGGTTCCCTGCCTGGGGGAGCCTGCTTCTCCCTCTGCCTGTGTCTCTGTCTGCCTCTCTCTGTGTCTCTCAGGAGTAAATAAAGAAATCCTTAAAAAAAAAAAGGAATAAAATAAAAACCTTTAAATCTGTCTCAGTCCTGGCGGGGACGGGGACTGCCTTGCCGCCTCTGCGCCTCAGCCTCCCCCGCGGCCCCCGCACCCCCCCCCCCGTTTCTGCAACACTCCTGTGGATGGAGTGGTCAACTCCTCTGCCATCATCCCGGGTGCCTCCAACGCCATCGCCGCCCCCCCTCCTCATCCCGCCGCCCCCCTGTAAGGAGCAAAAATCACCCGAGCCATTGGGCCACCACGGGAGCCTGACAGTGGGAGTGGGGAACACATAGATTGAGTTTTTAGAGGACGCGGGGCGGCGGGGCGGAGGGGCGGCGGGGGGGGGGCGGCTGGGGCGACATCTACGCCTTTGGAGCCAATGCATGGTTGTTGGTTTCCTTTATTTTTTGGAGGGGGGGTGCGGTGGAGTTTGAAGATATTTCTTTATTAGGATGCTCACCAGAATGACAGGCTGGCACTGTCCGTCTGATGTGATAAAGGATACATACATCTGATCCGATTCTGGCAGGAACCAGGCGTAAGGCCTCTCAGACCTGGTACCGAGCGTCCGTGAAAGACGACTCCATTCACCAGAGAGCATGTTTCCTTGATTCCGAGGTCTCTGCTGTAGCTTCCGGTCACGTCCCGTGACTTGCTCAGACTTCATTCCGGCATCATCAGTGGACCCTCTCTTTCTTTCTTTCTTTCTTTCTTTCTTTCTTTCTTTCTTTCTTTTTCTTTTCTTTTTTTCCCTAGCCACTTCTCAACTCCTTACGTCAGCTGCCGCCTGTCTGACTCACCCAGGTAGCCTCGAATTCTGCAGCACATCTCTTTGGTAGGCTGCTGCCCTGCCACCCTCAGGGGCATGGGTTGGGATTTGGGGGGGGAAGGGGAACGACGTCACGTTACCGAAGCAGACGGCAGGAGCGTATTGGCAAATGACACTAGGACACCCGGACACCCCGCAGGCCCGCCCGAGGGCCTGCTTGGAGCGCACGAACACACGTAGGGCACGTTCTTCTCTTCACGCGGCGCGGCGCGGCAGGCAGCGGAAGGTGCGGGATGACCTCCAGGGGCTCGGCGTCTGCAGCCAGCCATCAGGATGAACTCAGGGATGCCTCCGTGGAGGGTTTTGGTGGCTCCGTGAGCTCCTTTCCGAAGCTGCTTGTAGTTACAGGACTGCTGAACAAGCGTCCAGGAGTTTCTTGGTGAGGTGGGCATCTGCCACGGGGTAGGCCTTCGGATTTACATCGGCCTCAGTCATCTCTGCGTATCCGCGGTCCCTGTGGGTTTCCTGTAAAAAGACGTGTCCTGGGAGCTATCACCGTCACACTTCATACGGATGACCAGCTTTGCCCCCACCCACCCCCACCCCCGCCGACCTTGGGGTTGGGGTGGGCGGTGGGATGCGCTGTGCTCCCGTCACAGTTTGTGGGCCCTGGAATGGTGGTGATCGAGATACACCCCTCCGCCACCTCATTACAAAGAAACAAGACACTGTGGTGTCTTGCTAGACCCCACAGGCACAGCAAAGAAAAGGAGAACTACTTATCCCCTTGTTCCACCGGGACCGACCCGGATGGATGCCCGAGGGTCCAGGCCCCGAGGGACGGGCGTACTCAACTTTTGCTGTAAACTCAACGGATTAGTTAAGTTGTGCCTCTGAGGATTTGTCCACGGAAACTACTCCAAATGATCGATTTTGTCTGTCTCGTGTACTTTTCCTTGTTACGAGCAAGCAGGTAAAAGAAAGAAAGAAAGAAAGAAAGAAAGAAAGAAAGAAAGAAAGAGAGAGAGAAAGAAAGAAAGAAAAAGATGAAAAAAGGTCTATAGGTTAAACTTTTACAATACCTTCCCAAATCTTTGGTGGCCTGGAACTTTGAAGGTGTAACTAGCTTAATTGATAAATTGGGTTCAGTTCACCGGATACCTGGCATCTGTCTTTCCAACAGAAGGTAAAATACTAGAGTGTGAGTCAATGAGACACCCAAGGTGGTTTTTTTTGTTCGGTGGTGTTGTGTTTTCCTCCTCCACCCCTTGCCCTTTTCTTCCTTCCCCCCCTCCCCCCACCTCAGTTTTTGTGTTTCTTTTTTGTCTGATTCAGGAAACCTGCCGATACCTGGGTGTGTTAGTAAACGTGTTTCAGGTTTGTTTGTTTCTTTTTTCCTTCCTCTTTTTTTTAAATTTTAATTCACAATTCATGAGACATACATATACACACACACACACACACACACACACACACAGGAAGAGACACAGGCAGAGGGAGAAGCGGGCTCCCTGCAGGAACCCCCGATGTAGGACTCGATCCCGGGACTCCAGGATCGCGCTCTGGGCCAAAAGCAGGCGCTAAACCGCTGAGCCACCCAGGGATCCCCTTGAGGACATTTCTACAACCGATCGGGAACGACGCCCGCCGTCCGGTGTCCCGGATCTTTGGGGGTGAGGGCTCCAGGACGCCTCGGATGACGTTTCCAAGTGCGCCCTTCCCGGGGGCTGGAACCGGAACCGGAACCGGAACCGGGGCGGCATGGGTAGTTCGGAAGACGCTGCCGCCGCCGGCGGCGGCCGGTGCGCCCCCTAGCGGTGCAGATGTCCCCGTCCGGGGAGGGGGAGGGGGAGCGAAACATCCCTAAGGAAGGCCCCGCTTGGGGCAGCCCCGGTGGCGCAGCGGTTTAGAGCCGCCTGCAGCCCGGGGCGTGATCCTGGAGACCCGGGATCAAGTCCCACGTGGGGCTCCCGGCATGGAGCCTGCTTCTCCATCTGCCTGTGTCTCTGCCTCTCTCTCTCTGTGTCTCTCGTGAATAAATAAATAATATCTTTAAAAAAAAAAAAAAAAAAAAAGGAAGGCCCCGCTTGGGCGCCCGACGTTTTCCTGAGTCGGGAAACGCTACTGGACCTGGGTGGATCCGGACCAGGCTGTGTCCCAGCTGCCCTGCGATCCCATATGCCTCACACCTGGACTCCCCGGGCGGGCGAGCCAGCTTTCTGGCCCTGCCTGCCTGAGCCTACCTCTCTATCTCTGGCATCCAACTTGCAACTTCAAGTCCCTGAGGTCGAGACCTTCGGCTCTCTGGGTCCTGCTAGTAACCCAAACAGACAGACACGTTTGCCATGCCATGCCATGCCATGCCATGCCATGCCATGCCATGCCATTCCATTCCATTCCATTCCATTCCATACCATACCACTTGCAATCAGGCATCTGCGAAATGAATATTGAGCAAGGGAATTCTCAGCCTTGAACGTTTCTGGGCCCCGCTCCCTTGGCTTTCGCACCGGCCAAAGGTCCAAAGGGCTCCGAGAAACCTCAGCACACGGGCTCTGTTTCCGTCCCTCTGAACACACGTTGCCTGTCTGTCTCCCTTATAATACAGAAACGGGGACGCTTGGGTGGCTCCGTGTGGAGCATCTGCCTTAGGGGCACGTCGTGATCACAGGATCCGGGGATCCAGGCCCACATCGAGCTCCTTGCATTGGAGCCTGCTTCTCCCTCTGCCTAGGTCTCTGCCCCTTTCTCTCTCTCTCTCTCTCTCTCTCTCTCTCAAAATCCGGTAAAAATAGAAAGGAAAGAAAGAAAGAAAGAAAGAAGAAAGAAAGAAAGAAAGAAAGAAAGAAAGAAAGAAGAAAGAAAGAAAGAAAGAAAGAAAGAAAGAAAGAAAGAAAGAAAAGAAAATTCCCTACGTTCGGACTGCCAGGTCACCCCATCAGAAAGATGCCTCGTGGGATGGGACCCAAGAGGTGGTCCAGAGAAATAAGGACCCGACTCCCCCCCCCACACACACACACTTCCCATGAGTCCAAATCATGAAGAAGACGGGGAAAGCAGGCCAGGCAGGCAGACACCAGAAATCCGAAGTCCGCACGCACGCACGCACGCACGAGCACCAGAACCGATGCCCAACCCACTGCCTGCGTCTCCACCTCTCTCAGAGGGCTGAAAGGCAACCACGGACAAGGCCTGTTTTCCAGGAGGAAGCCGACATGAAGGAACAGGCGGCGTTGGAGGCGGAAGGCTGGAAGGTTGACGGATAGAGAAAGAAAAAGAGGGACAAGAGGGACGGGTGGACACCTGGGTGGCTCAGTGGTTGGGCGGCTGCCTTCCTCTCAGGGTGTGATGCGGGGGGGGCGGGGTTTGGGGAGGTGGAAGGGATACCCTGGGGTCCTGTGCCCGCATCCGGTTCCCTGCCTGGGGGAGCCTGCTTCTCCCTCTGCCTGTGTCTCTGTCTGCCTCTCTCTGTGTCTCTCAGGAGTAAATAAAGAAATCCTTAAAAAAAAAAAAGGAATAAAATAAAAACCTTTAAATCTGTCTCAGTCCTGGCGGGGACGGGGACTGCCTTGCTGCCTCTGCGCCTCAGCCTCCCCCGCGGCCCCCGCACCCCCCCCCGTTTCTTCAACACTCCTGTGGATGGAGTGGTCAACTCCTCTGCCATCATCCCGGGTGCCTCCAACGCCATCGCCGCCCCCCCTCCTCATCCCGCCGCCCCCCTGTAAGGAGCAAAAATCACCCGAGCCATTGGGCCACCACGGGAGCCTGACAGTGGGAGTGGGGAACACATAGATTGAGTTTTTAGAGGACGCGGGGCGGCGGGGCGGAGGGGCGGCGGGGGGGGGGCGGCTGGGGCGACATCTACGCCTTTGGAGCCAATGCATGGTTGTTGGTTTCCTTTATTTTTTGGAGGGGGGGTGCGGTGGAGTTTGAAGATATTTCTTTATTAGGATGCTCACCAGAATGACAGGCTGGCACTGTCCGTCTGATGTGATAAAGGATACATACATCTGATCCGATTCTGGCAGGAAACAGGCGTAAGGCCTCTCAGACCTGGTACCGAGCGTCCGTGAAAGACGACTCCATTCACCAGAGAGCATGTTTCCTTGATTCCGAGGTCTCTGCTGTAGCTTCCGGTCACGTCCCGTGACTTGCTCAGACTTCATTCCGGCATCATCAGTGGACCCTCTCTTTCTTTCTTTCTTTCTTTCTTTCTTTCTTTCTTTCTTTCTTCTTTCTTTCTTTCTTTTTCTTTTCTTTTTTTTCCCTAGCCACTTCTCAACTCCTTACGTCAGCTGCCGCTGTCTGACTCACCCAGGTAGCCTCGAATTCTGTAGCACATCTCTTTGGTAGGCTGCTGCCCTGCCACCCTCAGGGGCATGGGTTGGGATTTGGGGGGGGAAGGGGAACGACGTCACGTTACCGAAGCAGACGGCAGGAGCGTATTGGCAAATGACACTAGGACACCCGGACACCCCGCAGGCCCGCCCGAGGGCCTGCTTGGAGCGCACGAACACACGTAAGGCACGTTCTTCTCTTCACGCGGCGCGGCGCGGCAGGCAGCGGAAGGTGCGGGATGACCTCCAGGGGCTCGGCGTCTGCAGCCAGCCATCAGGATGAACTCAGGGATGCCTCCGTGGAGGGTTTTGGTGGCTCCGTGAGCTCCTTTCCGAAGCTGCTTGTAGTTACAGGACTGCTGAACAAGCGTCCAGGAGTTTCTTGGTGAGGTGGGCATCTGCCACGGGGTAGGCCTTCGGATTTACATCGGCCTCAGTCATCTCTGCGTATCCGCGGTCCCTGTGGGTTTCCTGTAAAAAGACGTGTCCTGGGAGCTATCACCGTCACACTTCATACGGATGACCAGCTTTGCCCCCACCCACCCCCACCCCTGCCGACCTTGGGGTTGGGGTGGGCGGTGGGATGCGCTGTGCTCCCGTCACAGTTTGTGGGCCCTGGAATGGTGGTGATCGAGATACACCCCTCCGCCACCTCATTACAAAGAAACAAGACACTGTGGTGTCTTGCTAGACCCCACAGGCACAGCAAAGAAAAGGAGAACTACTTATCCCCTTGTTCCACCGGGACCGACCCGGATGGATGCCCGAGGGTCCAGGCCCCGAGGGACGGGCGTACTCAACTTTTGCTGTAAACTCAACGGATTAGTTAAGTTGTGCCTCTGAGGATTTGTCCACGGAAACTACTCCAAATGATCGATTTTGTCTGTCTCGTGTACTTTTCCTTGTTACGAGCAAGCAGGTAAAAGAAAGAAAGAAAGAAAGAAAGAAAGAAAGAAAGAAAGAAAGAAAGAGAGAAAGAAAGAAAGAAAAAGATGAAAAAAAGGTCTATAGGTTAAACTTTTACAATACCTTCCCAAATCTTTGGTGACCTGGAACTTTGAAGGTGTAACTAGCTTAATTGATAAATTGGGTTCAGGTCACCGGATACCTGGCATCTGTCTTTCCAACAGAAGGTAAAATACTAGAGTGTGAGTCAATGAGACACCCAAGGTGGTTTTTTTTGTTCGGTGGTGTTGTGTTTTCCTCCTCCACCCCTTGCCCTTTTCTTCCTTCCCCCCCTCCCCCCACCTCAGTTTTTGTGTTTCTCTTTTGTCTGATTCAGGAAACCTGCCGATACCTGGGTGTGTTAGTAAACGTGTTTCAGGTTTGTTTGTTTCTTTTTTCCTTCCTCTTTTTTTTAAATTTTAATTCACAATTCATGAGACATACATATACACACACACACACACACACACAGGAAGAGACACAGGCAGAGGGAGAAGCGGGCTCCCTGCAGGAACCCCCGATGTAGGACTCGATCCCGGGACTCCAGGATCGCGCTCTGGGCCAAAAGCAGGCGCTAAACCGCTGAGCCACCCAGGGATCCCCTTGCGGACATTTCTACAACCGATCGGGAACGACGCCCGCCGTCCGGTGTCCCGGATCTTTGGGGGTGAGGGCTCCAGGACGCCTCGGATGACGTTTCCAAGTGCGCCCTTCCCGGGGGCTGGAACCGGAACCGGAACCGGAACCGGGGCGGCATGGGTAGTTCGGAAGACGCTGCCGCCGCCGGCGGCGGCCGGTGCGCCCCCTAGCGGTGCAGATGTCCCCGTCCCGGGGAGGGAGAGGGGGAGCGAAACACCCCTAAGGAAGGCCCCGCTTGGGTGCCCGACGTTTTCCTGAGTCGGGAAACGCTACTGGACCTGGGTGGATCCGGACCAGGCTGTGTCCCAGCTGCCCTGCGATCCCATATGCCTCACACCTGGACTCCCCGGGCGGGCGAGCCAGCTTTCTGGCCCTGCCTGCCTGAGCCTACCTCTCTATCTCTGGCATCCAACTTGCAACTTCAAGTCCCTGAGGTCGAGACCTTCGGCTCTCTGGGTCCTGCTAGTAACCCAAACAGACAGACACGTTTGCCATGCCATGCCATGCCATGCCATGCCATTCCATTCCATTCCATTTCATTCCATTCCATTCCATACCATACCACTTGCAATCAGGCATCTGCGAAATGAATATTGAGCAAGGGAATTCTCAGCCTTGAACGTTTCTGGGCCCCGCTCCCTTGGCTTTCGCACCGGCCAAAGGTCCAAAGGGCTCCGAGAAACCTCAGCACACGGGCTCTGTTTCCGTCCCTCTGAACACACGTTGCCTGTCTGTCTCCCTTATAATACAGAAACGGGGACGCTTGGGTGGCTCCGTGTGGAGCATCTGCCTTAGGGGCACGTCGTGATCACAGGATCCGGGGATCCAGGCCCACATCGAGCTCCTTGCATTGGAGCCTGCTTCTCCCTCTGCCTAGGTCTCTGCCCCTTTCTCTCTCTCTCTCTCTCTCTCTCTCTCTCTCTCTCTCTCTCTCAAAATCCGGTAAAAATAGAAAGGAAAGAAAGAAAGAAAGAAAGAAGAAAGAAAGAAAGAAAGAAAGAAAGAAAGAAAGAAAGAAAGAAAGAAAGAAAGAAAATTCCCTACGTTCGGACTTCCAGGTCACCCCATCAGAAAGATGCCTCGTGGGATGGGACCCAAGAGGTGGTCCAGAGAAATAAGGACCCGACTCCCCCCCCCACACACACACACTTCCCATGAGTCCAAATCATGAAGAAGACGGGGAAAGCAGGCCAGGCAGGCAGACACCAGAAATCCGAAGTCCGCACGCACGCACGCACGCACGAGCACCAGAACCGATGCCCAACCCACTGCCTGCGTCTCCACCTCTCTCAGAGGGCTGAAAGGCAACCACGGACAAGGCCTGTTTTCCAGGAGGAAGCCGACATGAAGGAACAGGCGGCGTTGGAGGCGGAAGGCTGGAAGGTTGACGGATAGAGAAAGGAAAAGAGGGACAAGAGGGACGGGTGGACACCTGGGTGGCTCAGTGGTTGGGCGGCTGCCTTCCTCTCAGGGTGTGATGCGGGGGGGGCGGGGTTTGGGGAGGTGGAAGGGATACCCTGGGGTCCTGTGCCCGCATCCGGTTCCCTGCCTGCGTGGAGCCTGCTTCTCCCTCTGCCTGTGTCTCTGTCTGCCTCTCTCTGTGTCTCTCAGGAGTAAATAAAGAAATCCTTAAAAAAAAAAAAAGGAATAAAATAAAAACCTTTAAATCTGTCTCAGTCCTGGCGGGGACGGGGACTGCCTTGCTGCCTCTGCGCCTCAGCCTCCCCCGCGGCCCCCGCACCCCCCCCCGTTTCTTCAACACTCCTGTGGATGGAGTGGTCAACTCCTCTGCCATCATCCCGGGTGCCTCCAACGCCATCGCCGCCCCCCCTCCTCATCCCGCCGCCCCCCTGTAAGGAGCAAAAATCACCCGAGCCATTGGGCCACCACGGGAGCCTGACAGTGGGAGTGGGGAACACATAGATTGAGTTTTTAGAGGACGCGGGGCGGCGGGGCGGAGGGGCGGCGGGGGGGGGGGCGGCTGGGGCGACATCTACGCCTTTGGAGCCAATGCATGGTTGTTGGTTTCCTTTATTTTTTGGAGGGGGGGTGCGGTGGAGTTTGAAGATATTTCTTTATTAGGATGCTCACCAGAATGACAGGCTGGCACTGTCCGTCTGATGTGATAAAGGATACATACATCTGATCCGATTCTGGCAGGAACCAGGCGTAAGGCCTCTCAGACCTGGTACCGAGCGTCCGTGAAAGACGACTCCATTCACCAGAGAGCATGTTTCCTTGATTCCGAGGTCTCTGCTGTAGCTTCCGGTCACGTCCCGTGACTTGCTCAGACTTCATTCCGGCATCATCAGTGGACCCTCTCTTTCTTTCTTTCTTTCTTTCTTTCTTTCTTTCTTTCTTTCTTTTTCTTTTCTTTTTTTTCCCTAGCCACTTCTCAACTCCTTACGTCAGCTGCCGCCTGTCTGACTCACCCAGGTAGCCTCGAATTCTGCAGCACATCTCTTTGGTAGGCTGCTGCCCTGCCACCCTCAGGGGCATGGGTTGGGATTTGGGGGGGGAAGGGGAACGACGTCACGTTACCGAAGCAGACGGCAGGAGCGTATTGGCAAATGACACTAGGACACCCGGACACCCCGCAGGCCCGCCCGAGGGCCTGCTTGGAGCGCACGAACACACGTAGGGCACGTTCTTCTCTTCACGCGGCGCGGCGCGGCAGGCAGCGGAAGGTGCGGGATGACCTCCAGGGGCTCGGCGTCTGCAGCCAGCCATCAGGATGAACTCAGGGATGCCTCCGTGGAGGGTTTTGGTGGCTCCGTGAGCTCCTTTCCGAAGCTGCTTGTAGTTACAGGACTGCTGAACAAGCGTCCAGGAGTTTCTTGGTGAGGTGGGCATCTGCCACGGGGTAGGCCTTCGGATTTACATCGGCCTCAGTCATCTCTGCGTATCCGCGGTCCCTGTGGGTTTCCTGTAAAAAGACGTGTCCTGGGAGCTATCACCGTCACACTTCATACGGATGACCAGCTTTGCCCCCACCCACCCCCACCCCCGCCGACCTTGGGGTTGGGGTGGGCGGTGGGATGCGCTGTGCTCCCGTCACAGTTTGTGGGCCCTGGAATGGTGGTGATCGAGATACACCCCTCCGCCACCTCATTACAAAGAAACAAGACACTGTGGTGTCTTGCTAGACCCCACAGGCACAGCAAAGAAAAGGAGAACTACTTATCCCCTTGTTCCACCGGGACCGACCCGGATGGATGCCCGAGGGTCCAGGCCCCGAGGGACGGGCGTACTCAACTTTTGCTGTAAACTCAACGGATTAGTTAAGTTGTGCCTCTGAGGATTTGTCCACGGAAACTACTCCAAATGATCGATTTTGTCTGTCTCGTGTACTTTTCCTTGTTACGAGCAAGCAGGTAAAAGAAAGAAAGAAAGAAAGAAAGAAAGAAAGAAAGAAAGAAAGAAAGAAAGAGAGAAAGAAAGAAAGAAAAAGATGAAAAAAGGTCTATAGGTTAAACTTTTACAATACCTTCCCAAATCTTTGGTGACCTGGAACTTTGAAGGTGTAACTAGCTTAATTGATAAATTGGGTTCAGTTCACCGGATACCTGGCATCTGTCTTTCCAACAGAAGGTAAAATACTAGAGTGTGAGTCAATGAGACACCCAAGGTGGTTTTTTTTGTTCGGTGGTGTTGTGTTTTCCTCCTCCACCCCTTGCCCTTTTCTTCCTTCCCCCCCTCCCCCCACCTCAGTTTTTGTGTTTCTCTTTTGTCTGATTCAGGAAACCTGCCGATACCTGGGTGTGTTAGTAAACGTGTTTCAGGTTTGTTTGTTTCTTTTTTCCTTCCTCTTTTTTTAAAATTTTAATTCACAATTCATGAGACATACATACACACACACACACACACACACACACACACACACAGGAAGAGACACAGGCAGAGGGAGAAGCGGGCTCCCTGCAGGAACCCCCGATGTAGGACTCGATCCCGGGACTCCAGGATCGCGCTCTGGGCCAAAAGCAGGCGCTAAACCGCTGAGCCACCCAGGGATCCCCTTGCGGACATTTCTACAACCGATCGGGAACGACGCCCGCCGTCCGGTGTCCCGGATCTTTGGGGGTGAGGGCTCCAGGACGCCTCGGATGACGTTTCCAAGTGCGCCCTTCCCGGGGGCTGGAACCGGAACCGGAACCGGAACCGGGGCGGCATGGGTAGTTCGGAAGACGCTGCCGCCGCCGGCGGCGGCCGGTGCGCCCCCTAGCGGTGCAGATGTCCCCGTCCCGGGGAGGGGGAGGGGGAGCGAAACATCCCTAAGGAAGGCCCCGCTTGGGCGCCCGACGTTTTCCTGAGTCGGGAAACGCTACTGGACCTGGGTGGATCCGGACCAGGCTGTGTCCCAGCTGCCCTGCGATCCCATATGCCTCACACCTGGACTCCCCGGGCGGGCGAGCCAGCTTTCTGGCCCTGCCTGCCTGAGCCTACCTCTCTATCTCTGGCATCCAACTTGCAACTTCAAGTCCCTGAGGTCGAGACCTTCGGCTCTCTGGGTCCTGCTAGTAACCCAAACAGACAGACACGTTTGCCATGCCATGCCATGCCATGCCATGCCATGCCATGCCATTCCATTCCATTCCATTCCATTCCATTCCATTCCATTCCATACCATACCACTTGCAATCAGGCATCTGCGAAATGAATATTGAGCAAGGGAATTCTCAGCCTTGAACGTTTCTGGGCCCCGCTCCCTTGGCTTTCGCACCGGCCAAAGGTCCAAAGGGCTCCGAGAAACCTCAGCACACGGGCTCTGTTTCCGTCCCTCTGAACACACGTTGCCTGTCTGTCTCCCTTATAATACAGAAACGGGGACGCTTGGGTGGCTCCGTGTGGAGCATCTGCCTTAGGGGCACGTCATGATCACAGGATCCGGGGATCCAGGCCCACATCTAGCTCCTTGCATTGGAGCCTGCTTCTCCCTCTGCCTAGGTCTCTGCCCCTTTCTCTCTCTCTCTCTCTCTCTCTCTCTCTCTCTCAAAATCCGGTAAAAATAGAAAGGAAAGAAAGAAAGAAAGAAAGAAAGAAAGAAAGAAAGAAAGAAAGAAAGAAAGAAAGAAAAGAAAATTCCCTACGTTCGGACTTCCAGGTCACCCCATCAGAAAGATGCCTCGTGGGATGGGACCCAAGAGGTGGTCCAGAGAAATAAGGACCCGACTCCCCCCCACACACACACACACTTCCCATGAGTCCAAATCATGAAGAAGACGGGGAAAGCAGGCCAGGCAGGCAGACACCAGAAATCCGAAGTCCGCACGCACGCACGCACGCACGAGCACCAGAACCGATGCCCAACCCACTGCCTGCGTCTCCACCTCTCTCAGAGGGCTGAAAGGCAACCACGGACAAGGCCTGTTTTCCAGGAGGAAGCCGACATGAAGGAACAGGCGGCGTTGGAGGCGGAAGGCTGGAAGGTTGACGGATAGAGAAAGGAAAAGAGGGACAAGAGGGACGGGTGGACACCTGGGTGGCTCAGTGGTTGGGCGGCTGCCTTCCTCTCAGGGTGTGATGCGGGGGGGGCGGGGGGTTGGGGAGGTGGAAGGGATACCCTGGGGTCCTGTGCCCGCATCCGGTTCCCTGCCTGCGTGGAGCCTGCTTCTCCCTCTGCCTGTGTCTCTGTCTGCCTCTCTCTGTGTCTCTCAGGAGTAAATAAAGAAATCCTTAAAAAAAAAAAAAAGGAATAAAATAAAAACCTTTAAATCTGTCTCAGTCCTGGCGGGGACGGGGACTGCCTTGCCGCCTCTGCGCCTCAGCCTACCCCGCGGCCCCCGCACCCCCCCCCGTTTCTGCAACACTCCTGTGGATGGAGTGGTCAACTCCTCTGCCATCATCCCGGATGCCTCCAACGCCATCGCCGCCCCCCCTCCTCATCCCGCCGCCCCCCTGTAAGGAGCAAAAATCACCCGAGCCATTGGGCCACCACGGGAGCCTGACAGTGGGAGTGGGGAAGACATAGATTGAGTTTTTAGAGGACGCGGGGCGGCGGGGCGGAGGGGCGGCGGGGGGGGGGGGCGGCTGGGGCGACATCTACGCCTTTGGAGCCAATGCATGGTTGTTGGTTTCCTTTATTTTTTGGAGGGGGGGTGCGGTGGAGTTTGAAGATATTTCTTTATTAGGATGCTCACCAGAATGACAGGCTGGCACTGTCCGTCTGATGTGATAAAGGATACATACATCTGATCCGATTCTGGCAGGAACCAGGCGTAAGGCCTCTCAGACCTGGTACCGAGCGTCCGTGAAAGACGACTCCATTCACCAGAGAGCATGTTTCCTTGATTCCGAGGTCTCTGCTGTAGCTTCCGGTCACGTCCCGTGACTTGCTCAGACTTCATTCCGGCATCATCAGTGGACCCTCTCTTTCTTTCTTTCTTTCTTTCTTTCTTTCTTTCTTTCTTTCTTTCTTTCTTTTTCTTTTCTTTTTTTTCCCTAGCCACTTCTCAACTCCTTACGTCAGCTGCCGCCTGTCTGACTCACCCAGGTAGCCTCGAATTCTGCAGCACATCTCTTTGGTAGGCTGCTGCCCTGCCACCCTCAGGGGCATGGGTTGGGATTTGGGGGGGGAAGGGGAACGACGTCACGTTACCGAAGCAGACGGCAGGAGCGTATTGGCAAATGACACTAGGACACCCGGACACCCCGCAGGCCCGCCCGAGGGCCTGCTTGGAGCGCACGAACACACGTAGGGCACGTTCTTCTCTTCACGCGGCGCGGCGCGGCAGGCAGCGGAAGGTGCGGGATGACCTCCAGGGGCTCGGCGTCTGCAGCCAGCCATCAGGATGAACTCAGGGATGCCTCCGTGGAGGGTTTTGGTGGCTCCGTGAGCTCCTTTCCGAAGCTGCTTGTAGTTACAGGACTGCTGAACAAGCGTCCAGGAGTTTCTTGGTGAGGTGGGCATCTGCCACGGGGTAGGCCTTCGGATTTACATCGGCCTCAGTCATCTCTGCGTATCCGCGGTCCCTGTGGGTTTCCTGTAAAAAGACGTGTCCTGGGAGCTATCACCGTCACACTTCATACGGATGACCAGCTTTGCCCCCACCCACCCCCACCCCCGCCGACCTTGGGGTTGGGGTGGGCGGTGGGATGCGCTGTGCTCCCGTCACAGTTTGTGGGCCCTGGAATGGTGGTGATCGAGATACACCCCTCCGCCACCTCATTACAAAGAAACAAGACACTGTGGTGTCTTGCTAGACCCCACAGGCACAGCAAAGAAAAGGAGAACTACTTATCCCCTTGTTCCACCGGGACCGACCCGGATGGATGCCCGAGGGTCCAGGCCCCGAGGGACGGGCGTACTCAACTTTTGCTGTAAACTCAACGGATTAGTTAAGTTGTGCCTCTGAGGATTTGTCCACGGAAACTACTCCAAATGATCGATTTTGTCTGTCTCGTGTACTTTTCCTTGTTACGAGCAAGCAGGTAAAAGAAAGAAAGAAAGAAAGAAAGAAAGAAAGAAAGAAAGAAAGAAAGAAAGAAAGAGAGAAAGAAAGAAAGAAAAAGATGAAAAAAGGTCTATAGGTTAAACTTTTACAATACCTTCCCAAATCTTTGGTGACCTGGAACTTTGAAGGTGTAACTAGCTTAATTGATAAATTGGGTTCAGTTCACCGGATACCTGGCATCTGTCTTTCCAACAGAAGGTAAAATACTAGAGTGTGAGTCAATGAGACACCCAAGGTGGTTTTTTTTGTTCGGTGGTGTTGTGTTTTCCTCCTCCACCCCTTGCCCTTTTCTTCCTTCCCCCCCTCCCCCCACCTCAGTTTTTGTGTTTCTCTTTTGTCTGATTCAGGAAACCTGCCGATACCTGGGTGTGTTAGTAAACGTGTTTCAGGTTTGTTTGTTTCTTTTTTCCTTCCTCTTTTTTTAAAATTTTAATTCACAATTCATGAGACATACATACACACACACACACACACACACACACACACACACAGGAAGAGACACAGGCAGAGGGAGAAGCGGGCTCCCTGCAGGAACCCCCGATGTAGGACTCGATCCCGGGACTCCAGGATCGCGCTCTGGGCCAAAAGCAGGCGCTAAACCGCTGAGCCACCCAGGGATCCCCTTGAGGACATTTCTACAACCGATCGGGAACGACGCCCGCCGTCCGGTGTCCCGGATCTTTGGGGGTGAGGGCTCCAGGACGCCTCGGATGACGTTTCCAAGTGCGCCCTTCCCGGGGGCTGGAACCGGAACCGGAACCGGAACCGGGGCGGCATGGGTAGTTCGGAAGACGCTGCCGCCGCCGGCGGCGGCCGGTGCGCCCCCTAGCGGTGCAGATGTCCCCGTCCCGGGGAGGGGGAGGGGGAGCGAAACATCCCTAAGGAAGGCCCCGCTTGGGCGCCCGACGTTTTCCTGAGTCGGGAAACGCTACTGGACCTGGGTGGATCCGGACCAGGCTGTGTCCCAGCTGCCCTGCGATCCCATATGCCTCACACCTGGACTCCCCGGGCGGGCGAGCCAGCTTTCTGGCCCTGCCTGCCTGAGCCTACCTCTCTATCTCTGGCATCCAACTTGCAACTTCAAGTCCCTGAGGTCGAGACCTTCGGCTCTCTGGGTCCTGCTAGTAACCCAAACAGACAGACACGTTTGCCATGCCATGCCATGCCATGCCATGCCATGCCATGCCATGCCATTCCATTCCATTCCATTCCATTCCATTCCATTCCATTCCATACCATACCACTTGCAATCAGGCATCTGCGAAATGAATATTGAGCAAGGGAATTCTCAGCCTTGAACGTTTCTGGGCCCCGCTCCCTTGGCTTTCGCACCGGCCAAAGGTCCAAAGGGCTCCGAGAAACCTCAGCACACGGGCTCTGTTTCCGTCCCTCTGAACACACGTTGCCTGTCTGTCTCCCTTATAATACAGAAACGGGGACGCTTGGGTGGCTCCGTGTGGAGCATCTGCCTTAGGGGCACGTCATGATCACAGGATCCGGGGATCCAGGCCCACATCTAGCTCCTTGCATTGGAGCCTGCTTCTCCCTCTGCCTAGGTCTCTGCCCCTTTCTCTCTCTCTCTCTCTCTCTCTCTCTCTCTCAAAATCCGGTAAAAATAGAAAGGAAAGAAAGAAAGAAAGAAAGAAAGAAAGAAAGAAAGAAAGAAAGAAAGAAAGAAAAGAAAATTCCCTACGTTCGGACTTCCAGGTCACCCCATCAGAAAGATGCCTCGTGGGATGGGACCCAAGAGGTGGTCCAGAGAAATAAGGACCCGACTCCCCCCCCACACACACACACTTCCCATGAGTCCAAATCATGAAGAAGACGGGGAAAGCAGGCCAGGCAGGCAGACACCAGAAATCCGAAGTCCGCACGCACGCACGCACGCACGAGCACCAGAACCGATGCCCAACCCACTGCCTGCGTCTCCACCTCTCTCAGAGGGCTGAAAGGCAACCACGGACAAGGCCTGTTTTCCAGGAGGAAGCCGACATGAAGGAACAGGCGGCGTTGGAGGCGGAAGGCTGGAAGGTTGACGGATAGAGAAAGGAAAAGAGGGACAAGAGGGACGGGTGGACACCTGGGTGGCTCAGTGGTTGGGCGGCTGCCTTCCTCTCAGGGTGTGATGCGGGGGGGGGCGGGGGGTTGGGGAGGTGGAAGGGATACCCTGGGGTCCTGTGCCCGCATCCGGTTCCCTGCCTGCGTGGAGCCTGCTTCTCCCTCTGCCTGTGTCTCTGTCTGCCTCTCTCTGTGTCTCTCAGGAGTAAATAAAGAAATCCTTAAAAAAAAAAAAAAGGAATAAAATAAAAA
This sequence comes from Vulpes vulpes, assembly GCF_048418805.1. Lineage (NCBI taxonomy): Eukaryota > Metazoa > Chordata > Mammalia > Carnivora > Canidae > Vulpes > Vulpes vulpes. The sequence goes on from NW_027325746.1 coordinate 322,602, forward strand.
CCTTTAAATCTGTCTCAGTCCTGGCGGGGACGGGGACTGCCTTGCCGCCTCTGCGCCTCAGCCTACCCCGCGGCCCCCGCACCCCCCCCCCGTTTCTGCAACACTCCTGTGGATGGAGTGGTCAACTCCTCTGCCATCATCCCGGATGCCTCCAACGCCATCGCCGCCCCCCCTCCTCATCCCGCCGCCCCCCTGTAAGGAGCAAAAATCACCCGAGCCATTGGGCCACCACGGGAGCCTGACAGTGGGAGTGGGGAAGACATAGATTGAGTTTTTAGAGGACGCGGGGCGGCGGGGCGGAGGGGCGGCGGGGGGGGGGGGCGGCTGGGGCGACATCTACGCCTTTGGAGCCAATGCATGGTTGTTGGTTTCCTTTATTTTTTGGAGGGGGGGTGCGGTGGAGTTTGAAGATATTTCTTTATTAGGATGCTCACCAGAATGACAGGCTGGCACTGTCCGTCTGATGTGATAAAGGATACATACATCTGATCCGATTCTGGCAGGAACCAGGCGTAAGGCCTCTCAGACCTGGTACCGAGCGTCCGTGAAAGACGACTCCATTCACCAGAGAGCATGTTTCCTTGATTCCGAGGTCTCTGCTGTAGCTTCCGGTCACGTCCCGTGACTTGCTCAGACTTCATTCCGGCATCATCAGTGGACCCTCTCTTTCTTTCTTTCTTTCTTTCTTTCTTTCTTTCTTTCTTTCTTTCTTTTTCTTTTCTTTTTTTTCCCTAGCCACTTCTCAACTCCTTACGTCAGCTGCCGCCTGTCTGACTCACCCAGGTAGCCTCGAATTCTGCAGCACATCTCTTTGGTAGGCTGCTGCCCTGCCACCCTCAGGGGCATGGGTTGGGATTTGGGGGGGGAAGGGGAACGACGTCACGTTACCGAAGCAGACGGCAGGAGCGTATTGGCAAATGACACTAGGACACCCGGACACCCCGCAGGCCCGCCCGAGGGCCTGCTTGGAGCGCACGAACACACGTAGGGCACGTTCTTCTCTTCACGCGGCGCGGCGCGGCAGGCAGCGGAAGGTGCGGGATGACCTCCAGGGGCTCGGCGTCTGCAGCCAGCCATCAGGATGAACTCAGGGATGCCTCCGTGGAGGGTTTTGGTGGCTCCGTGAGCTCCTTTCCGAAGCTGCTTGTAGTTACAGGACTGCTGAACAAGCGTCCAGGAGTTTCTTGGTGAGGTGGGCATCTGCCACGGGGTAGGCCTTCGGATTTACATCGGCCTCAGTCATCTCTGCGTATCCGCGGTCCCTGTGGGTTTCCTGTAAAAAGACGTGTCCTGGGAGCTATCACCGTCACACTTCATACGGATGACCAGCTTTGCCCCCACCCACCCCCACCCCCGCCGACCTTGGGGTTGGGGTGGGCGGTGGGATGCGCTGTGCTCCCGTCACAGTTTGTGGGCCCTGGAATGGTGGTGATCGAGATACACCCCTCCGCCACCTCATTACAAAGAAACAAGACACTGTGGTGTCTTGCTAGACCCCACAGGCACAGCAAAGAAAAGGAGAACTACTTATCCCCTTGTTCCACCGGGACCGACCCGGATGGATGCCCGAGGGTCCAGGCCCCGAGGGACGGGCGTACTCAACTTTTGCTGTAAACTCAACGGATTAGTTAAGTTGTGCCTCTGAGGATTTGTCCACGGAAACTACTCCAAATGATCGATTTTGTCTGTCTCGTGTACATTTCCTTGTTACGAGCAAGCAGGTAAAAGAAAGAAAGAAAGAAAGAAAGAAAGAAAGAAAGAAAGAAAGAAAGAAAGAAAGAGAGAGAGAAAGAAAGAAAGAAAAAGATGAAAAAAGGTCTATAGGTTAAACTTTTACAATACCTTCCCAAATCTTTGGTGGCCTGGAACTTTGAAGGTGTAACTAGCTTAATTGATAAATTGGGTTCAGTTCACCGGATACCTGGCATCTGTCTTTCCAACAGAAGGTAAAATACTAGAGTGTGAGTCAATGAGACACCCAAGGTGGTTTTTTTTGTTCGGTGGTGTTGTGTTTTCCTCCTCCACCCCTTGCCCTTTTCTTCCTTCCCCCCCTCCCCCCACCTCAGTTTTTGTGTTTCTTTTTTGTCTGATTCAGGAAACCTGCCGATACCTGGGTGTGTTAGTAAACGTGTTTCAGGTTTGTTTGTTTCTTTTTTCCTTCCTCTTTTTTTAAAATTTTAATTCACAATTCATGAGACATACATATACACACACACACACACACACACACACACACAGGAAGAGACACAGGCAGAGGGAGAAGCGGGCTCCCTGCAGGAACCCCCGATGTAGGACTCGATCCCGGGACTCCAGGATCGCGCTCTGGGCCAAAAGCAGGCGCTAAACCGCTGAGCCACCCAGGGATCCCCTTGCGGACATTTCTACAACCGATCGGGAACGACGCCCGCCGTCCGGTGTCCCGGATCTTTGGGGGTGAGGGCTCCAGGACGCCTCGGATGACGTTTCCAAGTGCGCCCTTCCCGGGGGCTGGAACCGGAACCGGAACCGGAACCGGGGCGGCATGGGTAGTTCGGAAGACGCTGCCGCCGCCGGCGGCGGCCGGTGCGCCCCCTAGCGGTGCAGATGTCCCCGTCCCGGGGAGGGGGAGGGGGAGCGAAACATCCCTAAGGAAGGCCCCGCTTGGGCGCCCGACGTTTTCCTGAGTCGGGAAACGCTACTGGACCTGGGTGGATCCGGACCAGGCTGTGTCCCAGCTGCCCTGCGATCCCATATGCCTCACACCTGGACTCCCCGGGCGGGCGAGCCAGCTTTCTGGCCCTGCCTGCCTGAGCCTACCTCTCTATCTCTGGCATCCAACTTGCAACTTCAAGTCCCTGAGGTCGAGACCTTCGGCTCTCTGGGTCCTGCTAGTAACCCAAACAGACAGACACGTTTGCCATGCCATGCCATGCCATGCCATGCCATGCCATGCCATTCCATTCCATTCCATTCCATTCCATTCCATTCCATACCATACCACTTGCAATCAGGCATCTGCGAAATGAATATTGAGCAAGGGAATTCTCAGCCTTGAACGTTTCTGGGCCCCGCTCCCTTGGCTTTCGCACCGGCCAAAGGTCCAAAGGGCTCCGAGAAACCTCAGCACACGGGCTCTGTTTCCGTCCCTCTGAACACACGTTGCCTGTCTGTCTCCCTTATAATACAGAAACGGGGACGCTTGGGTGGCTCCGTGTGGAGCATCTGCCTTAGGGGCACGTCATGATCACAGGATCCGGGGATCCAGGCCCACATCTAGCTCCTTGCATTGGAGCCTGCTTCTCCCTCTGCCTAGGTCTCTGCCCCTTTCTCTCTCTCTCTCTCTCTCTCTCTCTCTCTCTCAAAATCCGGTAAAAATAGAAAGGAAAGAAAGAAAGAAAGAAAGAAAGAAAGAAAGAAAGAAAGAAAGAAAGAAAAGAAAATTCCCTACGTTCGGACTTCCAGGTCACCCCATCAGAAAGATGCCTCGTGGGATGGGACCCAAGAGGTGGTCCAGAGAAATAAGGACCCGACTCCCCCCCCCACACACACACACTTCCCATGAGTCCAAATCATGAAGAAGACGGGGAAAGCAGGCCAGGCAGGCAGACACCAGAAATCCGAAGTCCGCACGCACGCACGCACGCACGAGCACCAGAACCGATGCCCAACCCACTGCCTGCGTCTCCACCTCTCTCAGAGGGCTGAAAGGCAACCACGGACAAGGCCTGTTTTCCAGAAGGAAGCCGACATGAAGGAACAGGCGGCGTTGGAGGCGGAAGGCTGGAAGGTTGACGGATAGAGAAAGGAAAAGAGGGACAAGAGGGACGGGTGGACACCTGGGTGACTCAGTGGTTGGGCGGCTGCCTTCCTCTCAGGGTGTGATGCGGGGGGGGGGCGGGGGGTTGGGGAGGTGGAAGGGATACCCTGGGGTCCTGTGCCCGCATCCGGTTCCCTGCCTGCGTGGAGCCTGCTTCTCCCTCTGCCTGTGTCTCTGTCTGCCTCTCTCTGTGTCTCTCAGGAGTAAATAAAGAAATCCTTAAAAAAAAAAAAAGGAATAAAATAAAAACCTTTAAATCTGTCTCAGTCCTGGCGGGGACGGGGACTGCCTTGCCGCCTCTGCGCCTCAGCCTCCCCCGCGGCCCCCGCACCCCCCCCCCGTTTCTGCAACACTCCTGTGGATGGAGTGGTCAACTCCTCTGCCATCATCCCGGGTGCCTCCAACGCCATCGCCGCCCCCCCTCCTCATCCCGCCGCCCCCCTGTAAGGAGCAAAAATCACCCGAGCCATTGGGCCACCACGGGAGCCTGACAGTGGGAGTGGGGAACACATAGATTGAGTTTTTAGAGGACGCGGGGCGGCGGGGCGGAGGGGCGGCGGGGGGGGGGCGGCTGGGGCGACATCTACGCCTTTGGAGCCAATGCATGGTTGTTGGTTTCCTTTATTTTTTGGAGGGGGGGTGCGGTGGAGTTTGAAGATATTTCTTTATTAGGATGCTCACCAGAATGACAGGCTGGCACTGTCCGTCTGATGTGATAAAGGATACATACATCTGATCCGATTCTGGCAGGAACCAGGCGTAAGGCCTCTCAGACCTGGTACCGAGCGTCCGTGAAAGACGACTCCATTCACCAGAGAGCATGTTTCCTTGATTCCGAGGTCTCTGCTGTAGCTTCCGGTCACGTCCCGTGACTTGCTCAGACTTCATTCCGGCATCATCAGTGGACCCTCTCTTTCTTTCTTTCTTTCTTTCTTTCTTTCTTTCTTTCTTTCTCTCTTTCTTTTTCTTTTCTTTTTTTTCCCTAGCCACTTCTCAACTCCTTACGTCAGCTGCCGCCTGTCTGACTCACCCAGGTAGCCTCGAATTCTGCAGCACATCTCTTTGGTAGGCTGCTGCCCTGCCACCCTCAGGGGCATGGGTTGGGATTTGGGGGGGGAAGGGGAACGACGTCACGTTACCGAAGCAGACGGCAGGAGCGTATTGGCAAATGACACTAGGACACCCGGACACCCCGCAGGCCCGCCCGAGGGCCTGCTTGGAGCGCACGAACACACGTCGGGCACGTTCTTCTCTTCACGCGGCGCGGCGCGGCAGGCAGCGGAAGGTGCGGGATGACCTCCAGGGGCTCGGCGTCTGCAGCCAGCCATCAGGATGAACTCAGGGATGCCTCCGTGGAGGGTTTTGGTGGCTCCGTGAGCTCCTTTCCGAAGCTGCTTGTAGTTACAGGACTGCTGAACAAGCGTCCAAGAGTTTCTTGGTGAGGTGGGCATCTGCCACGGGGTAGGCCTTCGGATTTACATCGGCCTCAGTCATCTCTGCGTATCCGCGGTCCCTGTGGGTTTCCTGTAAAAAGACGTGTCCTGGGAGCTATCACCGTCACACTTCATACGGATGACCAGCTTTGCCCCCACCCACCCCCACCCCCGCCGACCTTGGGGTTGGGGTGGGCGGTGGGATGCGCTGTGCTCCCGTCACAGTTTGTGGGCCCTGGAATGGTGGTGATCGAGATACACCCCTCCGCCACCTCATTACAAAGAAACAAGACACTGTGGTGTCTTGCTAGACCCCACAGGCACAGCAAAGAAAAGGAGAACTACTTATCCCCTTGTTCCACCGGGACCGACCCGGATGGATGCCCGAGGGTCCAGGCCCCGAGGGACGGGCGTACTCAACTTTTGCTGTAAACTCAACGGATTAGTTAAGTTGTGCCTCTGAGGATTTGTCCACGGAAACTACTCCAAATGATCGATTTTGTCTGTCTCGTGTACATTTCCTTGTTACGAGCAAGCAGGTAAAAGAAAGAAAGAAAGAAAGAAAGAAAGAAAGAAAGAAAGAAAGAGAGAAAGAAAGAAAGAAAAAGATGAAAAAAGGTCTATAGGTTAAACTTTTACAATACCTTCCCAAATCTTTGGTGACCTGGAACTTTGAAGGTGTAACTAGCTTAATTGATAAATTGGGTTCAGTTCACCGGATACCTGGCATCTGTCTTTCCAACAGAAGGTAAAATACTAGAGTGTGAGTCAATGAGACACCCAAGGTGGTTTTTTTTGTTCGGTGGTGTTGTGTTTTCCTCCTCCACCCCTTGCCCTTTTCTTCCTTCCCCCCCTCCCCCCACCTCAGTTTTTGTGTTTCTCTTTTGTCTGATTCAGGAAACCTGCCGATACCTGGGTGTGTTAGTAAACGTGTTTCAGGTTTGTTTGTTTCTTTTTTCCTTCCTCTTTTTTTTAAATTTTAATTCACAATTCATGAGACATACATATACACACACACACACACACACACAGGAAGAGACACAGGCAGAGGGAGAAGCGGGCTCCCTGCAGGAACCCCCGATGTAGGACTCGATCCCGGGACTCCAGGATCGCGCTCTGGGCCAAAAGCAGGCGCTAAACCGCTGAGCCACCCAGGGATCCCCTTGCGGACATTTCTACAACCGATCGGGAACGACGCCCGCCGTCCGGTGTCCCGGATCTTTGGGGGTGAGGGCTCCAGGACGCCTCGGATGACGTTTCCAAGTGCGCCCTTCCCGGGGGCTGGAACCGGAACCAGAACCGGAACCGGGGCGGCATGGGTAGTTCGGAAGACGCTGCCGCCGCCGGCGGCGGCCGGTGCGCCCCCTAGCGGTGCAGATGTCCCCGTCCCGGGGAGGGGGAGGGGGAGCGAAACACCCCTAAGGAAGGCCCCGCTTGGGCGCCCGACGTTTTCCTGAGTCGGGAAACGCTACTGGACCTGGGTGGATCCGGACCAGGCTGTGTCCCAGCTGCCCTGCGATCCCATATGCCTCACACCTGGACTCCCCGGGCGGGCGAGCCAGCTTTCTGGCCCTGCCTGCCTGAGCCTACCTCTCTATCTCTGGCATCCAACTTGCAACTTCAAGTCCCTGAGGTCGAGACCTTCGGCTCTCTGGGTCCTGCTAGTAACCCAAACAGACAGACACGTTTGCCATGCCATGCCATGCCATGCCATGCCATGCCATTCCATTCCATTCCATTCCATTCCATTCCATTCCATACCATACCACTTGCAATCAGGCATCTGCGAAATGAATATTGAGCAAGGGAATTCTCAGCCTTGAACGTTTCTGGGCCCCGCTCCCTTGGCTTTCGCACCGGCCAAAGGTCCAAAGGGCTCCGAGAAACCTCAGCACACGGGCTCTGTTTCCGTCCCTCTGAACACACGTTGCCTGTCTGTCTCCCTTATAATACAGAAACGGGGACGCTTGGGTGGCTCCGTGTGGAGCATCTGCCTTAGGGGCACGTCGTGATCACAGGATCCGGGGATCCAGGCCCACATCGAGCTCCTTGCATTGGAGCCTGCTTCTCCCTCTGCCTAGGTCTCTGCCCCTTTCTCTCTCTCTCTCTCTCTCTCTCTCTCTCTCTCTCTCTCTCAAAATCCGGTAAAAATAGAAAGGAAAGAAAGAAAGAAAGAAAGAAGAAAGAAAGAAAGAAAGAAAGAAAGAAAGAAAGAAAGAAAAGAAAATTCCCTACGTTCGGACTTCCAGGTCACCCCATCAGAAAGATGCCTCGTGGGATGGGACCCAAGAGGTGGTCCAGAGAAGTAAGGACCCGACTCCCCCCCCACACACACACACTTCCCATGAGTCCAAATCATGAAGAAGACGGGGAAAGCAGGCCAGGCAGGCAGACACCAGAAATCCGAAGTCCGCACGCACGCACGCACGCACGAGCACCAGAACCGATGCCCAACCCACTGCCTGCGTCTCCACCTCTCTCAGAGGGCTGAAAGGCAACCACGGACAAGGCCTGTTTTCCAGGAGGAAGCCGACATGAAGGAACAGGCGGCGTTGGAGGCGGAAGGCTGGAAGGTTGACGGATAGAGAAAGGAAAAGAGGGACAAGAGGGACGGGTGGACACCTGGGTGGCTCAGTGGTTGGGCGGCTGCCTTCCTCTCAGGGTGTGATGCGGGGGGGGGCGGGGGGTTGGGGAGGTGGAAGGGATACCCTGGGGTCCTGTGCCCGCATCCGGTTCCCTGCCTGCGTGGAGCCTGCTTCTCCCTCTGCCTGTGTCTCTGTCTGCCTCTCTCTGTGTCTCTCAGGAGTAAATAAAGAAATCCTTAAAAAAAAAAAAAAGGAATAAAATAAAAACCTTTAAATCTGTCTCAGTCCTGGCGGGGACGGGGACTGCCTTGCCGCCTCTGCGCCTCAGCCTACCCCGCGGCCCCCGCACCCCCCCCCGTTTCTGCAACACTCCTGTGGATGGAGTGGTCAACTCCTCTGCCATCATCCCGGATGCCTCCAACGCCATCGCCGCCCCCCCTCCTCATCCCGCCGCCCCCCTGTAAGGAGCAAAAATCACCCGAGCCATTGGGCCACCACGGGAGCCTGACAGTGGGAGTGGGGAAGACATAGATTGAGTTTTTAGAGGACGCGGGGCGGCGGGGCGGAGGGGCGGCGGGGGGGGGGGGCGGCTGGGGCGACATCTACGCCTTTGGAGCCAATGCATGGTTGTTGGTTTCCTTTATTTTTTGGAGGGGGGGTGCGGTGGAGTTTGAAGATATTTCTTTATTAGGATGCTCACCAGAATGACAGGCTGGCACTGTCCGTCTGATGTGATAAAGGATACATACATCTGATCCGATTCTGGCAGGAACCAGGCGTAAGGCCTCTCAGACCTGGTACCGAGCGTCCGTGAAAGACGACTCCATTCACCAGAGAGCATGTTTCCTTGATTCCGAGGTCTCTGCTGTAGCTTCCGGTCACGTCCCGTGACTTGCTCAGACTTCATTCCGGCATCATCAGTGGACCCTCTCTTTCTTTCTTTCTTTCTTTCTTTCTTTCTTTCTTTCTTTCTTTTTCTTTTCTTTTTTTTCCCTAGCCACTTCTCAACTCCTTACGTCAGCTGCCGCCTGTCTGACTCACCCAGGTAGCCTCGAATTCTGCAGCACATCTCTTTGGTAGGCTGCTGCCCTGCCACCCTCAGGGGCATGGGTTGGGATTTGGGGGGGGAAGGGGAACGACGTCACGTTACCGAAGCAGACGGCAGGAGCGTATTGGCAAATGACACTAGGACACCCGGACACCCCGCAGGCCCGCCCGAGGGCCTGCTTGGAGCGCACGAACACACGTAGGGCACGTTCTTCTCTTCACGCGGCGCGGCGCGGCAGGCAGCGGAAGGTGCGGGATGACCTCCAGGGGCTCGGCGTCTGCAGCCAGCCATCAGGATGAACTCAGGGATGCCTCCGTGGAGGGTTTTGGTGGCTCCGTGAGCTCCTTTCCGAAGCTGCTTGTAGTTACAGGACTGCTGAACAAGCGTCCAGGAGTTTCTTGGTGAGGTGGGCATCTGCCACGGGGTAGGCCTTCGGATTTACATCGGCCTCAGTCATCTCTGCGTATCCGCGGTCCCTGTGGGTTTCCTGTAAAAAGACGTGTCCTGGGAGCTATCACCGTCACACTTCATACGGATGACCAGCTTTGCCCCCACCCACCCCCACCCCCGCCGACCTTGGGGTTGGGGTGGGCGGTGGGATGCGCTGTGCTCCCGTCACAGTTTGTGGGCCCTGGAATGGTGGTGATCGAGATACACCCCTCCGCCACCTCATTACAAAGAAACAAGACACTGTGGTGTCTTGCTAGACCCCACAGGCACAGCAAAGAAAAGGAGAACTACTTATCCCCTTGTTCCACCGGGACCGACCCGGATGGATGCCCGAGGGTCCAGGCCCCGAGGGACGGGCGTACTCAACTTTTGCTGTAAACTCAACGGATTAGTTAAGTTGTGCCTCTGAGGATTTGTCCACGGAAACTACTCCAAATGATCGATTTTGTCTGTCTCGTGTACTTTTCCTTGTTACGAGCAAGCAGGTAAAAGAAAGAAAGAAAGAAAGAAAGAAAGAAAGAAAGAAAGAAAGAAAGAAAGAGAGAAAGAAAGAAAGAAAAAGATGAAAAAAGGTCTATAGGTTAAACTTTTACAATACCTTCCCAAATCTTTGGTGACCTGGAACTTTGAAGGTGTAACTAGCTTAATTGATAAATTGGGTTCAGTTCACCGGATACCTGGCATCTGTCTTTCCAACAGAAGGTAAAATACTAGAGTGTGAGTCAATGAGACACCCAAGGTGGTTTTTTTTGTTCGGTGGTGTTGTGTTTTCCTCCTCCACCCCTTGCCCTTTTCTTCCTTCCCCCCCTCCCCCCACCTCAGTTTTTGTGTTTCTCTTTTGTCTGATTCAGGAAACCTGCCGATACCTGGGTGTGTTAGTAAACGTGTTTCAGGTTTGTTTGTTTCTTTTTTCCTTCCTCTTTTTTTAAAATTTTAATTCACAATTCATGAGACATACATACACACACACACACACACACACACACACACACACAGGAAGAGACACAGGCAGAGGGAGAAGCGGGCTCCCTGCAGGAACCCCCGATGTAGGACTCGATCCCGGGACTCCAGGATCGCGCTCTGGGCCAAAAGCAGGCGCTAAACCGCTGAGCCACCCAGGGATCCCCTTGCGGACATTTCTACAACCGATCGGGAACGACGCCCGCCGTCCGGTGTCCCGGATCTTTGGGGGTGAGGGCTCCAGGACGCCTCGGATGACGTTTCCAAGTGCGCCCTTCCCGGGGGCTGGAACCGGAACCGGAACCGGAACCGGGGCGGCATGGGTAGTTCGGAAGACGCTGCCGCCGCCGGCGGCGGCCGGTGCGCCCCCTAGCGGTGCAGATGTCCCCGTCCCGGGGAGGGGGAGGGGGAGCGAAACATCCCTAAGGAAGGCCCCGCTTGGGCGCCCGACGTTTTCCTGAGTCGGGAAACGCTACTGGACCTGGGTGGATCCGGACCAGGCTGTGTCCCAGCTGCCCTGCGATCCCATATGCCTCACACCTGGACTCCCCGGGCGGGCGAGCCAGCTTTCTGGCCCTGCCTGCCTGAGCCTACCTCTCTATCTCTGGCATCCAACTTGCAACTTCAAGTCCCTGAGGTCGAGACCTTCGGCTCTCTGGGTCCTGCTAGTAACCCAAACAGACAGACACGTTTGCCATGCCATGCCATGCCATGCCATGCCATGCCATGCCATTCCATTCCATTCCATTCCATTCCATTCCATTCCATTCCATACCATACCACTTGCAATCAGGCATCTGCGAAATGAATATTGAGCAAGGGAATTCTCAGCCTTGAACGTTTCTGGGCCCCGCTCCCTTGGCTTTCGCACCGGCCAAAGGTCCAAAGGGCTCCGAGAAACCTCAGCACACGGGCTCTGTTTCCGTCCCTCTGAACACACGTTGCCTGTCTGTCTCCCTTATAATACAGAAACGGGGACGCTTGGGTGGCTCCGTGTGGAGCATCTGCCTTAGGGGCACGTCATGATCACAGGATCCGGGGATCCAGGCCCACATCTAGCTCCTTGCATTGGAGCCTGCTTCTCCCTCTGCCTAGGTCTCTGCCCCTTTCTCTCTCTCTCTCTCTCTCTCTCTCTCTCTCTCTCAAAATCCGGTAAAAATAGAAAGGAAAGAAAGAAAGAAAGAAAGAAAGAAAGAAAGAAAGAAAGAAAGAAAGAAAGAAAAGAAAATTCCCTACGTTCGGACTTCCAGGTCACCCCATCAGAAAGATGCCTCGTGGGATGGGACCCAAGAGGTGGTCCAGAGAAATAAGGACCCGACTCCCCCCCACACACACACACACTTCCCATGAGTCCAAATCATGAAGAAGACGGGGAAAGCAGGCCAGGCAGGCAGACACCAGAAATCCGAAGTCCGCACGCACGCACGCACGCACGAGCACCAGAACCGATGCCCAACCCACTGCCTGCGTCTCCACCTCTCTCAGAGGGCTGAAAGGCAACCACGGACAAGGCCTGTTTTCCAGGAGGAAGCCGACATGAAGGAACAGGCGGCGTTGGAGGCGGAAGGCTGGAAGGTTGACGGATAGAGAAAGGAAAAGAGGGACAAGAGGGACGGGTGGACACCTGGGTGGCTCAGTGGTTGGGCGGCTGCCTTCCTCTCAGGGTGTGATGCGGGGGGGGCGGGGGGTTGGGGAGGTGGAAGGGATACCCTGGGGTCCTGTGCCCGCATCCGGTTCCCTGCCTGCGTGGAGCCTGCTTCTCCCTCTGCCTGTGTCTCTGTCTGCCTCTCTCTGTGTCTCTCAGGAGTAAATAAAGAAATCCTTAAAAAAAAAAAAAAGGAATAAAATAAAAACCTTTAAATCTGTCTCAGTCCTGGCGGGGACGGGGACTGCCTTGCCGCCTCTGCGCCTCAGCCTACCCCGCGGCCCCCGCACCCCCCCCCGTTTCTGCAACACTCCTGTGGATGGAGTGGTCAACTCCTCTGCCATCATCCCGGATGCCTCCAACGCCATCGCCGCCCCCCCTCCTCATCCCGCCGCCCCCCTGTAAGGAGCAAAAATCACCCGAGCCATTGGGCCACCACGGGAGCCTGACAGTGGGAGTGGGGAACACATAGATTGAGTTTTTAGAGGACGCGGGGCGGCGGGGCGGAGGGGCGGCGGGGGGGGGGGGCGGCTGGGGCGACATCTACGCCTTTGGAGCCAATGCATGGTTGTTGGTTTCCTTTATTTTTTGGAGGGGGGGTGCGGTGGAGTTTGAAGATATTTCTTTATTAGGATGCTCACCAGAATGACAGGCTGGCACTGTCCGTCTGATGTGATAAAGGATACATACATCTGATCCGATTCTGGCAGGAACCAGGCGTAAGGCCTCTCAGACCTGGTACCGAGCGTCCGTGAAAGACGACTCCATTCACCAGAGAGCATGTTTCCTTGATTCCGAGGTCTCTGCTGTAGCTTCCGGTCACGTCCCGTGACTTGCTCAGACTTCATTCCGGCATCATCAGTGGACCCTCTCTTTCTTTCTTTCTTTCTTTCTTTCTTTCTTTCTTTCTTTCTTTCTTTTTCTTTTCTTTTTTTTCCCTAGCCACTTCTCAACTCCTTACGTCAGCTGCCGCCTGTCTGACTCACCCAGGTAGCCTCGAATTCTGCAGCACATCTCTTTGGTAGGCTGCTGCCCTGCCACCCTCAGGGGCATGGGTTGGGATTTGGGGGGGGAAGGGGAACGACGTCACGTTACCGAAGCAGACGGCAGGAGCGTATTGGCAAATGACACTAGGACACCCGGACACCCCGCAGGCCCGCCCGAGGGCCTGCTTGGAGCGCACGAACACACGTAGGGCACGTTCTTCTCTTCACGCGGCGCGGCGCGGCAGGCAGCGGAAGGTGCGGGATGACCTCCAGGGGCTCGGCGTCTGCAGCCAGCCATCAGGATGAACTCAGGGATGCCTCCGTGGAGGGTTTTGGTGGCTCCGTGAGCTCCTTTCCGAAGCTGCTTGTAGTTACAGGACTGCTGAACAAGCGTCCAGGAGTTTCTTGGTGAGGTGGGCATCTGCCACGGGGTAGGCCTTCGGATTTACATCGGCCTCAGTCATCTCTGCGTATCCGCGGTCCCTGTGGGTTTCCTGTAAAAAGACGTGTCCTGGGAGCTATCACCGTCACACTTCATACGGATGACCAGCTTTGCCCCCACCCACCCCCACCCCCGCCGACCTTGGGGTTGGGGTGGGCGGTGGGATGCGCTGTGCTCCCGTCACAGTTTGTGGGCCCTGGAATGGTGGTGATCGAGATACACCCCTCCGCCACCTCATTACAAAGAAACAAGACACTGTGGTGTCTTGCTAGACCCCACAGGCACAGCAAAGAAAAGGAGAACTACTTATCCCCTTGTTCCACCGGGACCGACCCGGATGGATGCCCGAGGGTCCAGGCCCCGAGGGACGGGCGTACTCAACTTTTGCTGTAAACTCAACGGATTAGTTAAGTTGTGCCTCTGAGGATTTGTCCACGGAAACTACTCCAAATGATCGATTTTGTCTGTCTCGTGTACTTTTCCTTGTTACGAGCAAGCAGGTAAAAGAAAGAAAGAAAGAAAGAAAGAAAGAAAGAAAGAAAGAAAGAAAGAAAGAAAGAAAGAGAGAAAGAAAGAAAGAAAAAGATGAAAAAAGGTCTATAGGTTAAACTTTTACAATACCTTCCCAAATCTTTGGTGACCTGGAACTTTGAAGGTGTAACTAGCTTAATTGATAAATTGGGTTCAGTTCACCGGATACCTGGCATCTGTCTTTCCAACAGAAGGTAAAATACTAGAGTGTGAGTCAATGAGACACCCAAGGTGGTTTTTTTTGTTCGGTGGTGTTGTGTTTTCCTCCTCCACCCCTTGCCCTTTTCTTCCTTCCCCCCCTCCCCCCACCTCAGTTTTTGTGTTTCTCTTTTGTCTGATTCAGGAAACCTGCCGATACCTGGGTGTGTTAGTAAACGTGTTTCAGGTTTGTTTGTTTCTTTTTTCCTTCCTCTTTTTTTAAAATTTTAATTCACAATTCATGAGACATACATACACACACACACACACACACACACACACACACACAGGAAGAGACACAGGCAGAGGGAGAAGCGGGCTCCCTGCAGGAACCCCCGATGTAGGACTCGATCCCGGGACTCCAGGATCGCGCTCTGGGCCAAAAGCAGGCGCTAAACCGCTGAGCCACCCAGGGATCCCCTTGCGGACATTTCTACAACCGATCGGGAACGACGCCCGCCGTCCGGTGTCCCGGATCTTTGGGGGTGAGGGCTCCAGGACGCCTCGGATGACGTTTCCAAGTGCGCCCTTCCCGGGGGCTGGAACCGGAACCGGAACCGGAACCGGGGCGGCATGGGTAGTTCGGAAGACGCTGCCGCCGCCGGCGGCGGCCGGTGCGCCCCCTAGCGGTGCAGATGTCCCCGTCCCGGGGAGGGGGAGGGGGAGCGAAACATCCCTAAGGAAGGCCCCGCTTGGGCGCCCGACGTTTTCCTGAGTCGGGAAACGCTACTGGACCTGGGTGGATCCGGACCAGGCTGTGTCCCAGCTGCCCTGCGATCCCATATGCCTCACACCTGGACTCCCCGGGCGGGCGAGCCAGCTTTCTGGCCCTGCCTGCCTGAGCCTACCTCTCTATCTCTGGCATCCAACTTGCAACTTCAAGTCCCTGAGGTCGAGACCTTCGGCTCTCTGGGTCCTGCTAGTAACCCAAACAGACAGACACGTTTGCCATGCCATGCCATGCCATGCCATGCCATGCCATGCCATTCCATTCCATTCCATTCCATTCCATTCCATTCCATTCCATACCATACCACTTGCAATCAGGCATCTGCGAAATGAATATTGAGCAAGGGAATTCTCAGCCTTGAACGTTTCTGGGCCCCGCTCCCTTGGCTTTCGCACCGGCCAAAGGTCCAAAGGGCTCCGAGAAACCTCAGCACACGGGCTCTGTTTCCGTCCCTCTGAACACACGTTGCCTGTCTGTCTCCCTTATAATACAGAAACGGGGACGCTTGGGTGGCTCCGTGTGGAGCATCTGCCTTAGGGGCACGTCATGATCACAGGATCCGGGGATCCAGGCCCACATCTAGCTCCTTGCATTGGAGCCTGCTTCTCCCTCTGCCTAGGTCTCTGCCCCTTTCTCTCTCTCTCTCTCTCTCTCTCTCTCTCTCTCTCTCTCAAAATCCGGTAAAAATAGAAAGGAAAGAAAGAAAGAAAGAAAGAAAGAAAGAAAGAAAGAAAGAAAGAAAGAAAAGAAAATTCCCTACGTTCGGACTTCCAGGTCACCCCATCAGAAAGATGCCTCGTGGGATGGGACCCAAGAGGTGGTCCAGAGAAATAAGGACCCGACTCCCCCCCACACACACACACACTTCCCATGAGTCCAAATCATGAAGAAGACGGGGAAAGCAGGCCAGGCAGGCAGACACCAGAAATCCGAAGTCCGCACGCACGCACGCACGCACGAGCACCAGAACCGATGCCCAACCCACTGCCTGCGTCTCCACCTCTCTCAGAGGGCTGAAAGGCAACCACGGACAAGGCCTGTTTTCCAGGAGGAAGCCGACATGAAGGAACAGGCGGCGTTGGAGGCGGAAGGCTGGAAGGTTGACGGATAGAGAAAGGAAAAGAGGGACAAGAGGGACGGGTGGACACCTGGGTGGCTCAGTGGTTGGGCGGCTGCCTTCCTCTCAGGGTGTGATGCGGGGGGGGCGGGGGGTTGGGGAGGTGGAAGGGATACCCTGGGGTCCTGTGCCCGCATCCGGTTCCCTGCCTGCGTGGAGCCTGCTTCTCCCTCTGCCTGTGTCTCTGTCTGCCTCTCTCTGTGTCTCTCAGGAGTAAATAAAGAAATCCTTAAAAAAAAAAAAAAGGAATAAAATAAAAACCTTTAAATCTGTCTCAGTCCTGGCGGGGACGGGGACTGCCTTGCCGCCTCTGCGCCTCAGCCTACCCCGCGGCCCCCGCACCCCCCCCCGTTTCTGCAACACTCCTGTGGATGGAGTGGTCAACTCCTCTGCCATCATCCCGGATGCCTCCAACGCCATCGCCGCCCCCCCTCCTCATCCCGCCGCCCCCCTGTAAGGAGCAAAAATCACCCGAGCCATTGGGCCACCACGGGAGCCTGACAGTGGGAGTGGGGAACACATAGATTGAGTTTTTAGAGGACGCGGGGCGGCGGGGCGGAGGGGCGGCGGGGGGGGGGGGGCGGCTGGGGCGACATCTACGCCTTTGGAGCCAATGCATGGTTGTTGGTTTCCTTTATTTTTTGGAGGGGGGGTGCGGTGGAGTTTGAAGATATTTCTTTATTAGGATGCTCACCAGAATGACAGGCTGGCACTGTCCGTCTGATGTGATAAAGGATACATACATCTGATCCGATTCTGGCAGGAACCAGGCGTAAGGCCTCTCAGACCTGGTACCGAGCGTCCGTGAAAGACGACTCCATTCACCAGAGAGCATGTTTCCTTGATTCCGAGGTCTCTGCTGTAGCTTCCGGTCACGTCCCGTGACTTGCTCAGACTTCATTCCGGCATCATCAGTGGACCCTCTCTTTCTTTCTTTCTTTCTTTCTTTCTTTCTTTCTTTCTTTCTTTCTTTCTTTTTCTTTTCTTTTTTTTCCCTAGCCACTTCTCAACTCCTTACGTCAGCTGCCGCCTGTCTGACTCACCCAGGTAGCCTCGAATTCTGCAGCACATCTCTTTGGTAGGCTGCTGCCCTGCCACCCTCAGGGGCATGGGTTGGGATTTGGGGGGGGAAGGGGAACGACGTCACGTTACCGAAGCAGACGGCAGGAGCGTATTGGCAAATGACACTAGGACACCCGGACACCCCGCAGGCCCGCCCGAGGGCCTGCTTGGAGCGCACGAACACACGTAGGGCACGTTCTTCTCTTCACGCGGCGCGGCGCGGCAGGCAGCGGAAGGTGCGGGATGACCTCCAGGGGCTCGGCGTCTGCAGCCAGCCATCAGGATGAACTCAGGGATGCCTCCGTGGAGGGTTTTGGTGGCTCCGTGAGCTCCTTTCCGAAGCTGCTTGTAGTTACAGGACTGCTGAACAAGCGTCCAGGAGTTTCTTGGTGAGGTGGGCATCTGCCACGGGGTAGGCCTTCGGATTTACATCGGCCTCAGTCATCTCTGCGTATCCGCGGTCCCTGTGGGTTTCCTGTAAAAAGACGTGTCCTGGGAGCTATCACCGTCACACTTCATACGGATGACCAGCTTTGCCCCCACCCACCCCCACCCCCGCCGACCTTGGGGTTGGGGTGGGCGGTGGGATGCGCTGTGCTCCCGTCACAGTTTGTGGGCCCTGGAATGGTGGTGATCGAGATACACCCCTCCGCCACCTCATTACAAAGAAACAAGACACTGTGGTGTCTTGCTAGACCCCACAGGCACAGCAAAGAAAAGGAGAACTACTTATCCCCTTGTTCCACCGGGACCGACCCGGATGGATGCCCGAGGGTCCAGGCCCCGAGGGACGGGCGTACTCAACTTTTGCTGTAAACTCAACGGATTAGTTAAGTTGTGCCTCTGAGGATTTGTCCACGGAAACTACTCCAAATGATCGATTTTGTCTGTCTCGTGTACTTTTCCTTGTTACGAGCAAGCAGGTAAAAGAAAGAAAGAAAGAAAGAAAGAAAGAAAGAAAGAAAGAAAGAAAGAAAGAGAGAAAGAAAGAAAGAAAAAGATGAAAAAAGGTCTATAGGTTAAACTTTTACAATACCTTCCCAAATCTTTGGTGACCTGGAACTTTGAAGGTGTAACTAGCTTAATTGATAAATTGGGTTCAGTTCACCGGATACCTGGCATCTGTCTTTCCAACAGAAGGTAAAATACTAGAGTGTGAGTCAATGAGACACCCAAGGTGGTTTTTTTTGTTCGGTGGTGTTGTGTTTTCCTCCTCCACCCCTTGCCCTTTTCTTCCTTCCCCCCCTCCCCCCACCTCAGTTTTTGTGTTTCTCTTTTGTCTGATTCAGGAAACCTGCCGATACCTGGGTGTGTTAGTAAACGTGTTTCAGGTTTGT
Organism: Vulpes vulpes; assembly: GCF_048418805.1. Lineage (NCBI taxonomy): Eukaryota > Metazoa > Chordata > Mammalia > Carnivora > Canidae > Vulpes > Vulpes vulpes. The sequence continues at coordinate 340,922 of NW_027325746.1, forward strand.
TTGTTTCTTTTTTCCTTCCTCTTTTTTTAAAATTTTAATTCACAATTCATGAGACATACATACACACACACACACACACACACACACACACACACAGGAAGAGACACAGGCAGAGGGAGAAGCGGGCTCCCTGCAGGAACCCCCGATGTAGGACTCGATCCCGGGACTCCAGGATCGCGCTCTGGGCCAAAAGCAGGCGCTAAACCGCTGAGCCACCCAGGGATCCCCTTGCGGACATTTCTACAACCGATCGGGAACGACGCCCGCCGTCCGGTGTCCCGGATCTTTGGGGGTGAGGGCTCCAGGACGCCTCGGATGACGTTTCCAAGTGCGCCCTTCCCGGGGGCTGGAACCGGAACCGGAACCGGAACCGGGGCGGCATGGGTAGTTCGGAAGACGCTGCCGCCGCCGGCGGCGGCCGGTGCGCCCCCTAGCGGTGCAGATGTCCCCGTCCCGGGGAGGGGGAGGGGGAGCGAAACATCCCTAAGGAAGGCCCCGCTTGGGCGCCCGACGTTTTCCTGAGTCGGGAAACGCTACTGGACCTGGGTGGATCCGGACCAGGCTGTGTCCCAGCTGCCCTGCGATCCCATATGCCTCACACCTGGACTCCCCGGGCGGGCGAGCCAGCTTTCTGGCCCTGCCTGCCTGAGCCTACCTCTCTATCTCTGGCATCCAACTTGCAACTTCAAGTCCCTGAGGTCGAGACCTTCGGCTCTCTGGGTCCTGCTAGTAACCCAAACAGACAGACACGTTTGCCATGCCATGCCATGCCATGCCATGCCATGCCATGCCATTCCATTCCATTCCATTCCATTCCATTCCATTCCATTCCATTCCATACCATACCACTTGCAATCAGGCATCTGCGAAATGAATATTGAGCAAGGGAATTCTCAGCCTTGAACGTTTCTGGGCCCCGCTCCCTTGGCTTTCGCACCGGCCAAAGGTCCAAAGGGCTCCGAGAAACCTCAGCACACGGGCTCTGTTTCCGTCCCTCTGAACACACGTTGCCTGTCTGTCTCCCTTATAATACAGAAACGGGGACGCTTGGGTGGCTCCGTGTGGAGCATCTGCCTTAGGGGCACGTCATGATCACAGGATCCGGGGATCCAGGCCCACATCTAGCTCCTTGCATTGGAGCCTGCTTCTCCCTCTGCCTAGGTCTCTGCCCCTTTCTCTCTCTCTCTCTCTCTCTCTCTCTCTCTCTCTCAAAATCCGGTAAAAATAGAAAGGAAAGAAAGAAAGAAAGAAAGAAAGAAAGAAAGAAAGAAAGAAAGAAAGAAAAGAAAATTCCCTACGTTCGGACTTCCAGGTCACCCCATCAGAAAGATGCCTCGTGGGATGGGACCCAAGAGGTGGTCCAGAGAAATAAGGACCCGACTCCCCCCCACACACACACACACTTCCCATGAGTCCAAATCATGAAGAAGACGGGGAAAGCAGGCCAGGCAGGCAGACACCAGAAATCCGAAGTCCGCACGCACGCACGCACGCACGAGCACCAGAACCGATGCCCAACCCACTGCCTGCGTCTCCACCTCTCTCAGAGGGCTGAAAGGCAACCACGGACAAGGCCTGTTTTCCAGAAGGAAGCCGACATGAAGGAACAGGCGGCGTTGGAGGCGGAAGGCTGGAAGGTTGACGGATAGAGAAAGGAAAAGAGGGACAAGAGGGACGGGTGGACACCTGGGTGGCTCAGTGGTTGGGCGGCTGCCTTCCTCTCAGGGTGTGATGCGGGGGGGGGCGGGGGGTTGGGGAGGTGGAAGGGATACCCTGGGGTCCTGTGCCCGCATCCGGTTCCCTGCCTGCGTGGAGCCTGCTTCTCCCTCTGCCTGTGTCTCTGTCTGCCTCTCTCTGTGTCTCTCAGGAGTAAATAAAGAAATCCTTAAAAAAAAAAAAGGAATAAAATAAAAACCTTTAAATCTGTCTCAGTCCTGGCGGGGACGGGGACTGCCTTGCCGCCTCTGCGCCTCAGCCTCCCCCGCGGCCCCCGCACCCCCCCCCCGTTTCTGCAACACTCCTGTGGATGGAGTGGTCAACTCCTCTGCCATCATCCCGGGTGCCTCCAACGCCATCGCCGCCCCCCCTCCTCATCCCGCCGCCCCCCTGTAAGGAGCAAAAATCACCCGAGCCATTGGGCCACCACGGGAGCCTGACAGTGGGAGTGGGGAACACATAGATTGAGTTTTTAGAGGACGCGGGGCGGCGGGGCGGAGGGGCGGCGGGGGGGGGGCGGCTGGGGCGACATCTACGCCTTTGGAGCCAATGCATGGTTGTTGGTTTCCTTTATTTTTTGGAGGGGGGGTGCGGTGGAGTTTGAAGATATTTCTTTATTAGGATGCTCACCAGAATGACAGGCTGGCACTGTCCGTCTGATGTGATAAAGGATACATACATCTGATCCGATTCTGGCAGGAACCAGGCGTAAGGCCTCTCAGACCTGGTACCGAGCGTCCGTGAAAGACGACTCCATTCACCAGAGAGCATGTTTCCTTGATTCCGAGGTCTCTGCTGTAGCTTCCGGTCACGTCCCGTGACTTGCTCAGACTTCATTCCGGCATCATCAGTGGACCCTCTCTTTCTTTCTTTCTTTCTTTCTTTCTTTCTTTCTTTTTCTTTTCTTTTTTTCCCTAGCCACTTCTCAACTCCTTACGTCAGCTGCCGCCTGTCTGACTCACCCAGGTAGCCTCGAATTCTGCAGCACATCTCTTTGGTAGGCTGCTGCCCTGCCACCCTCAGGGGCATGGGTTGGGATTTGGGGGGGGAAGGGGAACGACGTCACGTTACCGAAGCAGACGGCAGGAGCGTATTGGCAAATGACACTAGGACACCCGGACACCCCGCAGGCCCGCCCGAGGGCCTGCTTGGAGCGCACGAACACACGTAGGGCACGTTCTTCTCTTCACGCGGCGCGGCGCGGCAGGCAGCGGAAGGTGCGGGATGACCTCCAGGGGCTCGGCGTCTGCAGCCAGCCATCAGGATGAACTCAGGGATGCCTCCGTGGAGGGTTTTGGTGGCTCCGTGAGCTCCTTTCCGAAGCTGCTTGTAGTTACAGGACTGCTGAACAAGCGTCCAGGAGTTTCTTGGTGAGGTGGGCATCTGCCACGGGGTAGGCCTTCGGATTTACATCGGCCTCAGTCATCTCTGCGTATCCGCGGTCCCTGTGGGTTTCCTGTAAAAAGACGTGTCCTGGGAGCTATCACCGTCACACTTCATACGGATGACCAGCTTTGCCCCCACCCACCCCCACCCCCGCCGACCTTGGGGTTGGGGTGGGCGGTGGGATGCGCTGTGCTCCCGTCACAGTTTGTGGGCCCTGGAATGGTGGTGATCGAGATACACCCCTCCGCCACCTCATTACAAAGAAACAAGACACTGTGGTGTCTTGCTAGACCCCACAGGCACAGCAAAGAAAAGGAGAACTACTTATCCCCTTGTTCCACCGGGACCGACCCGGATGGATGCCCGAGGGTCCAGGCCCCGAGGGACGGGCGTACTCAACTTTTGCTGTAAACTCAACGGATTAGTTAAGTTGTGCCTCTGAGGATTTGTCCACGGAAACTACTCCAAATGATCGATTTTGTCTGTCTCGTGTACTTTTCCTTGTTACGAGCAAGCAGGTAAAAGAAAGAAAGAAAGAAAGAAAGAAAGAAAGAAAGAAAGAAAGAAAGAAAGAAAAAGATGAAAAAAGGTCTATAGGTTAAACTTTTACAATACCTTCCCAAATCTTTGGTGACCTGGAACTTTGAAGGTGTAACTAGCTTAATTGATAAATTGGGTTCAGTTCACCGGATACCTGGCATCTGTCTTTCCAACAGAAGGTAAAATACTAGAGTGTGAGTCAATGAGACACCCAAGGTGGTTTTTTTTGTTCGGTGGTGTTGTGTTTTCCTCCTCCACCCCTTGCCCTTTTCTTCCTTCCCCCCCTCCCCCCACCTCAGTTTTTGTGTTTCTCTTTTGTCTGATTCAGGAAACCTGCCGATACCTGGGTGTGTTAGTAAACGTGTTTCAGGTTTGTTTGTTTCTTTTTTCCTTCCTCTTTTTTTTAAATTTTAATTCACAATTCATGAGACATACATATACACACACACACACACACACACAGGAAGAGACACAGGCAGAGGGAGAAGCGGGCTCCCTGCAGGAACCCCCGATGTAGGACTCGATCCCGGGACTCCAGGATCGCGCTCTGGGCCAAAAGCAGGCGCTAAACCGCTGAGCCACCCAGGGATCCCCTTGCGGACATTTCTACAACCGATCGGGAACGACGCCCGCCGTCCGGTGTCCCGGATCTTTGGGGGTGAGGGCTCCAGGACGCCTCGGATGACGTTTCCAAGTGCGCCCTTCCCGGGGGCTGGAACCGGAACCAGAACCGGAACCGGGGCGGCATGGGTAGTTCGGAAGACGCTGCCGCCGCCGGCGGCGGCCGGTGCGCCCCCTAGCGGTGCAGATGTCCCCGTCCCGGGGAGGGGGAGGGGGAGCGAAACACCCCTAAGGAAGGCCCCGCTTGGGCGCCCGACGTTTTCCTGAGTCGGGAAACGCTACTGGACCTGGGTGGATCCGGACCAGGCTGTGTCCCAGCTGCCCTGCGATCCCATATGCCTCACACCTGGACTCCCCGGGCGGGCGAGCCAGCTTTCTGGCCCTGCCTGCCTGAGCCTACCTCTCTATCTCTGGCATCCAACTTGCAACTTCAAGTCCCTGAGGTCGAGACCTTCGGCTCTCTGGGTCCTGCTAGTAACCCAAACAGACAGACACGTTTGCCATGCCATGCCATGCCATGCCATGCCATTCCATTCCATTCCATTCCATTCCATTCCATTCCATTCCATACCATACCACTTGCAATCAGGCATCTGCGAAATGAATATTGAGCAAGGGAATTCTCAGCCTTGAACGTTTCTGGGCCCCGCTCCCTTGGCTTTCGCACCGGCCAAAGGTCCAAAGGGCTCCGAGAAACCTCAGCACACGGGCTCTGTTTCCGTCCCTCTGAACACACGTTGCCTGTCTGTCTCCCTTATAATACAGAAACGGGGACGCTTGGGTGGCTCCGTGTGGAGCATCTGCCTTAGGGGCACGTCGTGATCACAGGATCCGGGGATCCAGGCCCACATCGAGCTCCTTGCATTGGAGCCTGCTTCTCCCTCTGCCTAGGTCTCTGCCCCTTTCTCTCTCTCTCTCTCTCTCTCTCTCTCTCTCTCTCTCTCAAAATCCGGTAAAAATAGAAAGGAAAGAAAGAAAGAAAGAAAGAAGAAAGAAAGAAAGAAAGAAAGAAAGAAAGAAAGAAAGAAAGAAAGAAAAGAAAATTCCCTACGTTCGGACTTCCAGGTCACCCCATCAGAAAGATGCCTCGTGGGATGGGACCCAAGAGGTGGTCCAGAGAAATAAGGACCCGACTCCCCCCCCACACACACACACTTCCCATGAGTCCAAATCATGAAGAAGACGGGGAAAGCAGGCCAGGCAGGCAGACACCAGAAATCCGAAGTCCGCACGCACGCACGCACGCACGAGCACCAGAACCGATGCCCAACCCACTGCCTGCGTCTCCACCTCTCTCAGAGGGCTGAAAGGCAACCACGGACAAGGCCTGTTTTCCAGGAGGAAGCCGACATGAAGGAACAGGCGGCGTTGGAGGCGGAAGGCTGGAAGGTTGACGGATAGAGAAAGGAAAAGAGGGACAAGAGGGACGGGTGGACACCTGGGTGGCTCAGTGGTTGGGCGGCTGCCTTCCTCTCAGGGTGTGATGCGGGGGGGGCGGGGGGTTGGGGAGGTGGAAGGGATACCCTGGGGTCCTGTGCCCGCATCCGGTTCCCTGCCTGCGTGGAGCCTGCTTCTCCCTCTGCCTGTGTCTCTGTCTGCCTCTCTCTGTGTCTCTCAGGAGTAAATAAAGAAATCCTTAAAAAAAAAAAAAAGGAATAAAATAAAAACCTTTAAATCTGTCTCAGTCCTGGCGGGGACGGGGACTGCCTTGCCGCCTCTGCGCCTCAGCCTACCCCGCGGCCCCCGCACCCCCCCCCGTTTCTGCAACACTCCTGTGGATGGAGTGGTCAACTCCTCTGCCATCATCCCGGATGCCTCCAACGCCATCGCCGCCCCCCCTCCTCATCCCGCCGCCCCCCTGTAAGGAGCAAAAATCACCCGAGCCATTGGGCCACCACGGGAGCCTGACAGTGGGAGTGGGGAAGACATAGATTGAGTTTTTAGAGGACGCGGGGCGGCGGGGCGGAGGGGCGGCGGGGGGGGGGGGCGGCTGGGGCGACATCTACGCCTTTGGAGCCAATGCATGGTTGTTGGTTTCCTTTATTTTTTGGAGGGGGGGTGCGGTGGAGTTTGAAGATATTTCTTTATTAGGATGCTCACCAGAATGACAGGCTGGCACTGTCCGTCTGATGTGATAAAGGATACATACATCTGATCCGATTCTGGCAGGAACCAGGCGTAAGGCCTCTCAGACCTGGTACCGAGCGTCCGTGAAAGACGACTCCATTCACCAGAGAGCATGTTTCCTTGATTCCGAGGTCTCTGCTGTAGCTTCCGGTCACGTCCCGTGACTTGCTCAGACTTCATTCCGGCATCATCAGTGGACCCTCTCTTTCTTTCTTTCTTTCTTTCTTTCTTTTTCTTTTCTTTTTTTTCCCTAGCCACTTCTCAACTCCTTACGTCAGCTGCCGCCTGTCTGACTCACCCAGGTAGCCTCGAATTCTGCAGCACATCTCTTTGGTAGGCTGCTGCCCTGCCACCCTCAGGGGCATGGGTTGGGATTTGGGGGGGGAAGGGGAACGACGTCACGTTACCGAAGCAGACGGCAGGAGCGTATTGGCAAATGACACTAGGACACCCGGACACCCCGCAGGCCCGCCCGAGGGCCTGCTTGGAGCGCACGAACACACGTAGGGCACGTTCTTCTCTTCACGCGGCGCGGCGCGGCAGGCAGCGGAAGGTGCGGGATGACCTCCAGGGGCTCGGCGTCTGCAGCCAGCCATCAGGATGAACTCAGGGATGCCTCCGTGGAGGGTTTTGGTGGCTCCGTGAGCTCCTTTCCGAAGCTGCTTGTAGTTACAGGACTGCTGAACAAGCGTCCAGGAGTTTCTTGGTGAGGTGGGCATCTGCCACGGGGTAGGCCTTCGGATTTACATCGGCCTCAGTCATCTCTGCGTATCCGCGGTCCCTGTGGGTTTCCTGTAAAAAGACGTGTCCTGGGAGCTATCACCGTCACACTTCATACGGATGACCAGCTTTGCCCCCACCCACCCCCACCCCCGCCGACCTTGGGGTTGGGGTGGGCGGTGGGATGCGCTGTGCTCCCGTCACAGTTTGTGGGCCCTGGAATGGTGGTGATCGAGATACACCCCTCCGCCACCTCATTACAAAGAAACAAGACACTGTGGTGTCTTGCTAGACCCCACAGGCACAGCAAAGAAAAGGAGAACTACTTATCCCCTTGTTCCACCGGGACCGACCCGGATGGATGCCCGAGGGTCCAGGCCCCGAGGGACGGGCGTACTCAACTTTTGCTGTAAACTCAACGGATTAGTTAAGTTGTGCCTCTGAGGATTTGTCCACGGAAACTACTCCAAATGATCGATTTTGTCTGTCTCGTGTACATTTCCTTGTTACGAGCAAGCAGGTAAAAGAAAGAAAGAAAGAAAGAAAGAAAGAAAGAAAGAAAGAAAGAAATAAAGAAAGAAAGAGAGAGAGAAAGAAAGAAAGAAAAAGATGAAAAAAGGTCTATAGGTTAAACTTTTACAATACCTTCCCAAATCTTTGGTGGCCTGGAACTTTGAAGGTGTAACTAGCTTAATTGATAAATTGGGTTCAGTTCACCGGATACCTGGCATCTGTCTTTCCAACAGAAGGTAAAATACTAGAGTGTGAGTCAATGAGACACCCAAGGTGGTTTTTTTTGTTCGGTGGTGTTGTGTTTTCCTCCTCCACCCCTTGCCCTTTTCTTCCTTCCCCCCCTCCCCCCACCTCAGTTTTTGTGTTTCTTTTTTGTCTGATTCAGGAAACCTGCCGATACCTGGGTGTGTTAGTAAACGTGTTTCAGGTTTGTTTGTTTCTTTTTTCCTTCCTCTTTTTTTAAAATTTTAATTCACAATTCATGAGACATACATATACACACACACACACACACACACACACACACAGGAAGAGACACAGGCAGAGGGAGAAGCGGGCTCCCTGCAGGAACCCCCGATGTAGGACTCGATCCCGGGACTCCAGGATCGCGCTCTGGGCCAAAAGCAGGCGCTAAACCGCTGAGCCACCCAGGGATCCCCTTGCGGACATTTCTACAACCAATCGGGAACGACGCCCGCCGTCCGGTGTCCCGGATCTTTGGGGGTGAGGGCTCCAGGACGCCTCGGATGACGTTTCCAAGTGCGCCCTTCCCGGGGGCTGGAACCGGAACCGGAACCGGAACCGGGGCGGCATGGGTAGTTCGGAAGACGCTGCCGCCGCCGGCGGCGGCCGGTGCGCCCCCTAGCGGTGCAGATGTCCCCGTCCCGGGGAGGGGGAGGGGGAGCGAAACATCCCTAAGGAAGGCCCCGCTTGGGCGCCCGACGTTTTCCTGAGTCGGGAAACGCTACTGGACCTGGGTGGATCCGGACCAGGCTGTGTCCCAGCTGCCCTGCGATCCCATATGCCTCACACCTGGACTCCCCGGGCGGGCGAGCCAGCTTTCTGGCCCTGCCTGCCTGAGCCTACCTCTCTATCTCTGGCATCCAACTTGCAACTTCAAGTCCCTGAGGTCGAGACCTTCGGCTCTCTGGGTCCTGCTAGTAACCCAAACAGACAGACACGTTTGCCATGCCATGCCATGCCATGCCATGCCATGCCATGCCATTCCATTCCATTCCATTCCATTCCATTCCATTCCATACCATACCACTTGCAATCAGGCATCTGCGAAATGAATATTGAGCAAGGGAATTCTCAGCCTTGAACGTTTCTGGGCCCCGCTCCCTTGGCTTTCGCACCGGCCAAAGGTCCAAAGGGCTCCGAGAAACCTCAGCACACGGGCTCTGTTTCCGTCCCTCTGAACACACGTTGCCTGTCTGTCTCCCTTATAATACAGAAACGGGGACGCTTGGGTGGCTCCGTGTGGAGCATCTGCCTTAGGGGCACGTCATGATCACAGGATCCGGGGATCCAGGCCCACATCTAGCTCCTTGCATTGGAGCCTGCTTCTCCCTCTGCCTAGGTCTCTGCCCCTTTCTCTCTCTCTCTCTCTCTCTCTCTCTCTCTCTCTCAAAATCCGGTAAAAATAGAAAGGAAAGAAAGAAAGAAAGAAAGAAAGAAAGAAAGAAAGAAAGAAAGAAAGAAAGAAAAGAAAATTCCCTACGTTCGGACTTCCAGGTCACCCCATCAGAAAGATGCCTCGTGGGATGGGACCCAAGAGGTGGTCCAGAGAAATAAGGACCCGACTCCCCCCCCCACACACACACACTTCCCATGAGTCCAAATCATGAAGAAGACGGGGAAAGCAGGCCAGGCAGGCAGACACCAGAAATCCGAAGTCCGCACGCACGCACGCACGCACGAGCACCAGAACCGATGCCCAACCCACTGCCTGCGTCTCCACCTCTCTCAGAGGGCTGAAAGGCAACCACGGACAAGGCCTGTTTTCCAGAAGGAAGCCGACATGAAGGAACAGGCGGCGTTGGAGGCGGAAGGCTGGAAGGTTGACGGATAGAGAAAGGAAAAGAGGGACAAGAGGGACGGGTGGACACCTGGGTGGCTCAGTGGTTGGGCGGCTGCCTTCCTCTCAGGGTGTGATGCGGGGGGGGGCGGGGGGTTGGGGAGGTGGAAGGGATACCCTGGGGTCCTGTGCCCGCATCCGGTTCCCTGCCTGCGTGGAGCCTGCTTCTCCCTCTGCCTGTGTCTCTGTCTGCCTCTCTCTGTGTCTCTCAGGAGTAAATAAAGAAATCCTTAAAAAAAAAAAAAGGAATAAAATAAAAACCTTTAAATCTGTCTCAGTCCTGGCGGGGACGGGGACTGCCTTGCCGCCTCTGCGCCTCAGCCTCCCCCGCGGCCCCCGCACCCCCCCCCCGTTTCTGCAACACTCCTGTGGATGGAGTGGTCAACTCCTCTGCCATCATCCCGGGTGCCTCCAACGCCATCGCCGCCCCCCCTCCTCATCCCGCCGCCCCCCTGTAAGGAGCAAAAATCACCCGAGCCATTGGGCCACCACGGGAGCCTGACAGTGGGAGTGGGGAACACATAGATTGAGTTTTTAGAGGACGCGGGGCGGCGGGGCGGAGGGGCGGCGGGGGGGGGGCGGCTGGGGCGACATCTACGCCTTTGGAGCCAATGCATGGTTGTTGGTTTCCTTTATTTTTTGGAGGGGGGGTGCGGTGGAGTTTGAAGATATTTCTTTATTAGGATGCTCACCAGAATGACAGGCTGGCACTGTCCGTCTGATGTGATAAAGGATACATACATCTGATCCGATTCTGGCAGGAACCAGGCGTAAGGCCTCTCAGACCTGGTACCGAGCGTCCGTGAAAGACGACTCCATTCACCAGAGAGCATGTTTCCTTGATTCCGAGGTCTCTGCTGTAGCTTCCGGTCACGTCCCGTGACTTGCTCAGACTTCATTCCGGCATCATCAGTGGACCCTCTCTTTCTTTCTTTCTTTCTTTCTTTCTTTCTTTCTTTTTCTTTTCTTTTTTTCCCTAGCCACTTCTCAACTCCTTACGTCAGCTGCCGCCTGTCTGACTCACCCAGGTAGCCTCGAATTCTGCAGCACATCTCTTTGGTAGGCTGCTGCCCTGCCACCCTCAGGGGCATGGGTTGGGATTTGGGGGGGGAAGGGGAACGACGTCACGTTACCGAAGCAGACGGCAGGAGCGTATTGGCAAATGACACTAGGACACCCGGACACCCCGCAGGCCCGCCCGAGGGCCTGCTTGGAGCGCACGAACACACGTAGGGCACGTTCTTCTCTTCACGCGGCGCGGCGCGGCAGGCAGCGGAAGGTGCGGGATGACCTCCAGGGGCTCGGCGTCTGCAGCCAGCCATCAGGATGAACTCAGGGATGCCTCCGTGGAGGGTTTTGGTGGCTCCGTGAGCTCCTTTCCGAAGCTGCTTGTAGTTACAGGACTGCTGAACAAGCGTCCAGGAGTTTCTTGGTGAGGTGGGCATCTGCCACGGGGTAGGCCTTCGGATTTACATCGGCCTCAGTCATCTCTGCGTATCCGCGGTCCCTGTGGGTTTCCTGTAAAAAGACGTGTCCTGGGAGCTATCACCGTCACACTTCATACGGATGACCAGCTTTGCCCCCACCCACCCCCACCCCCGCCGACCTTGGGGTTGGGGTGGGCGGTGGGATGCGCTGTGCTCCCGTCACAGTTTGTGGGCCCTGGAATGGTGGTGATCGAGATACACCCCTCCGCCACCTCATTACAAAGAAACAAGACACTGTGGTGTCTTGCTAGACCCCACAGGCACAGCAAAGAAAAGGAGAACTACTTATCCCCTTGTTCCACCGGGACCGACCCGGATGGATGCCCGAGGGTCCAGGCCCCGAGGGACGGGCGTACTCAACTTTTGCTGTAAACTCAACGGATTAGTTAAGTTGTGCCTCTGAGGATTTGTCCACGGAAACTACTCCAAATGATCGATTTTGTCTGTCTCGTGTACTTTTCCTTGTTACGAGCAAGCAGGTAAAAGAAAGAAAGAAAGAAAGAAAGAAAGAAAGAAAGAAAGAAAGAAAGAAAGAAAGAAAGAAAGAAAAAGATGAAAAAAGGTCTATAGGTTAAACTTTTACAATACCTTCCCAAATCTTTGGTGACCTGGAACTTTGAAGGTGTAACTAGCTTAATTGATAAATTGGGTTCAGTTCACCGGATACCTGGCATCTGTCTTTCCAACAGAAGGTAAAATACTAGAGTGTGAGTCAATGAGACACCCAAGGTGGTTTTTTTTGTTCGGTGGTGTTGTGTTTTCCTCCTCCACCCCTTGCCCTTTTCTTCCTTCCCCCCCTCCCCCCACCTCAGTTTTTGTGTTTCTCTTTTGTCTGATTCAGGAAACCTGCCGATACCTGGGTGTGTTAGTAAACGTGTTTCAGGTTTGTTTGTTTCTTTTTTCCTTCCTCTTTTTTTTAAATTTTAATTCACAATTCATGAGACATACATATACACACACACACACACACACACAGGAAGAGACACAGGCAGAGGGAGAAGCGGGCTCCCTGCAGGAACCCCCGATGTAGGACTCGATCCCGGGACTCCAGGATCGCGCTCTGGGCCAAAAGCAGGCGCTAAACCGCTGAGCCACCCAGGGATCCCCTTGCGGACATTTCTACAACCGATCGGGAACGACGCCCGCCGTCCGGTGTCCCGGATCTTTGGGGGTGAGGGCTCCAGGACGCCTCGGATGACGTTTCCAAGTGCGCCCTTCCCGGGGGCTGGAACCGGAACCAGAACCGGAACCGGGGCGGCATGGGTAGTTCGGAAGACGCTGCCGCCGCCGGCGGCGGCCGGTGCGCCCCCTAGCGGTGCAGATGTCCCCGTCCCGGGGAGGGGGAGGGGGAGCGAAACACCCCTAAGGAAGGCCCCGCTTGGGCGCCCGACGTTTTCCTGAGTCGGGAAACGCTACTGGACCTGGGTGGATCCGGACCAGGCTGTGTCCCAGCTGCCCTGCGATCCCATATGCCTCACACCTGGACTCCCCGGGCGGGCGAGCCAGCTTTCTGGCCCTGCCTGCCTGAGCCTACCTCTCTATCTCTGGCATCCAACTTGCAACTTCAAGTCCCTGAGGTCGAGACCTTCGGCTCTCTGGGTCCTGCTAGTAACCCAAACAGACAGACACGTTTGCCATGCCATGCCATGCCATGCCATGCCATTCCATTCCATTCCATTCCATTCCATTCCATTCCATACCATACCACTTGCAATCAGGCATCTGCGAAATGAATATTGAGCAAGGGAATTCTCAGCCTTGAATGTTTCTGGGCCCCGCTCCCTTGGCTTTCGCACCGGCCAAAGGTCCAAAGGGCTCCGAGAAACCTCAGCACACGGGCTCTGTTTCCGTCCCTCTGAACACACGTTGCCTGTCTGTCTCCCTTATAATACAGAAACGGGGACGCTTGGGTGGCTCCGTGTGGAGCATCTGCCTTAGGGGCACGTCGTGATCACAGGATCCGGGGATCCAGGCCCACATCGAGCTCCTTGCATTGGAGCCTGCTTCTCCCTCTGCCTAGGTCTCTGCCCCTTTCTCTCTCTCTCTCTCTCTCTCTCTCTCTCTCTCTCTCTCTCTCAAAATCCGGTAAAAATAGAAAGGAAAGAAAGAAAGAAAGAAAGAAGAAAGAAAGAAAGAAAGAAAGAAAGAAAGAAAGAAAGAAAAGAAAATTCCCTACGTTCGGACTTCCAGGTCACCCCATCAGAAAGATGCCTCGTGGGATGGGACCCAAGAGGTGGTCCAGAGAAATAAGGACCCGACTCCCCCCCCACACACACACACTTCCCATGAGTCCAAATCATGAAGAAGACGGGGAAAGCAGGCCAGGCAGGCAGACACCAGAAATCCGAAGTCCGCACGCACGCACGCACGCACGAGCACCAGAACCGATGCCCAACCCACTGCCTGCGTCTCCACCTCTCTCAGAGGGCTGAAAGGCAACCACGGACAAGGCCTGTTTTCCAGGAGGAAGCCGACATGAAGGAACAGGCGGCGTTGGAGGCGGAAGGCTGGAAGGTTGACGGATAGAGAAAGGAAAAGAGGGACAAGAGGGACGGGTGGACACCTGGGTGGCTCAGTGGTTGGGCGGCTGCCTTCCTCTCAGGGTGTGATGCGGGGGGGGCGGGGGGTTGGGGAGGTGGAAGGGATACCCTGGGGTCCTGTGCCCGCATCCGGTTCCCTGCCTGCGTGGAGCCTGCTTCTCCCTCTGCCTGTGTCTCTGTCTGCCTCTCTCTGTGTCTCTCAGGAGTAAATAAAGAAATCCTTAAAAAAAAAAAAAAGGAATAAAATAAAAACCTTTAAATCTGTCTCAGTCCTGGCGGGGACGGGGACTGCCTTGCCGCCTCTGCGCCTCAGCCTACCCCGCGGCCCCCGCACCCCCCCCCCGTTTCTGCAACACTCCTGTGGATGGAGTGGTCAACTCCTCTGCCATCATCCCGGATGCCTCCAACGCCATCGCCGCCCCCCCTCCTCATCCCGCCGCCCCCCTGTAAGGAGCAAAAATCACCCGAGCCATTGGGCCACCACGGGAGCCTGACAGTGGGAGTGGGGAAGACATAGATTGAGTTTTTAGAGGACGCGGGGCGGCGGGGCGGAGGGGCGGCGGGGGGGGGGGCGGCTGGGGCGACATCTACGCCTTTGGAGCCAATGCATGGTTGTTGGTTTCCTTTATTTTTTGGAGGGGGGGTGCGGTGGAGTTTGAAGATATTTCTTTATTAGGATGCTCACCAGAATGACAGGCTGGCACTGTCCGTCTGATGTGATAAAGGATACATACATCTGATCCGATTCTGGCAGGAACCAGGCGTAAGGCCTCTCAGACCTGGTACCGAGCGTCCGTGAAAGACGACTCCATTCACCAGAGAGCATGTTTCCTTGATTCCGAGGTCTCTGCTGTAGCTTCCGGTCACGTCCCGTGACTTGCTCAGACTTCATTCCGGCATCATCAGTGGACCCTCTCTTTCTTTCTTTCTTTCTTTCTTTCTTTTTCTTTTCTTTTTTTCCCTAGCCACTTCTCAACTCCTTACGTCAGCTGCCGCCTGTCTGACTCACCCAGGTAGCCTCGAATTCTGCAGCACATCTCTTTGGTAGGCTGCTGCCCTGCCACCCTCAGGGGCATGGGTTGGGATTTGGGGGGGGAAGGGGAACGACGTCACGTTACCGAAGCAGACGGCAGGAGCGTATTGGCAAATGACACTAGGACACCCGGACACCCCGCAGGCCCGCCCGAGGGCCTGCTTGGAGCGCACGAACACACGTAGGGCACGTTCTTCTCTTCACGCGGCGCGGCGCGGCAGGCAGCGGAAGGTGCGGGATGACCTCCAGGGGCTCGGCGTCTGCAGCCAGCCATCAGGATGAACTCAGGGATGCCTCCGTGGAGGGTTTTGGTGGCTCCGTGAGCTCCTTTCCGAAGCTGCTTGTAGTTACAGGACTGCTGAACAAGCGTCCAGGAGTTTCTTGGTGAGGTGGGCATCTGCCACGGGGTAGGCCTTCGGATTTACATCGGCCTCAGTCATCTCTGCGTATCCGCGGTCCCTGTGGGTTTCCTGTAAAAAGACGTGTCCTGGGAGCTATCACCGTCACACTTCATACGGATGACCAGCTTTGCCCCCACCCACCCCCACCCCCGCCGACCTTGGGGTTGGGGTGGGCGGTGGGATGCGCTGTGCTCCCGTCACAGTTTGTGGGCCCTGGAATGGTGGTGATCGAGATACACCCCTCCGCCACCTCATTACAAAGAAACAAGACACTGTGGTGTCTTGCTAGACCCCACAGGCACAGCAAAGAAAAGGAGAACTACTTATCCCCTTGTTCCACCGGGACCGACCCGGATGGATGCCCGAGGGTCCAGGCCCCGAGGGACGGGCGTACTCAACTTTTGCTGTAAACTCAACGGATTAGTTAAGTTGTGCCTCTGAGGATTTGTCCACGGAAACTACTCCAAATGATCGATTTTGTCTGTCTCGTGTACATTTCCTTGTTACGAGCAAGCAGGTAAAAGAAAGAAAGAAAGAAAGAAAGAAAGAAAGAAAGAAAGAAAGAAAGAAAGAAAGAGAGAGAGAAAGAAAGAAAGAAAAAGATGAAAAAAGGTCTATAGGTTAAACTTTTACAATACCTTCCCAAATCTTTGGTGGCCTGGAACTTTGAAGGTGTAACTAGCTTAATTGATAAATTGGGTTCAGTTCACCGGATACCTGGCATCTGTCTTTCCAACAGAAGGTAAAATACTAGAGTGTGAGTCAATGAGACACCCAAGGTGGTTTTTTTTGTTCGGTGGTGTTGTGTTTTCCTCCTCCACCCCTTGCCCTTTTCTTCCTTCCCCCCCTCCCCCCACCTCAGTTTTTGTGTTTCTTTTTTGTCTGATTCAGGAAACCTGCCGATACCTGGGTGTGTTAGTAAACGTGTTTCAGGTTTGTTTGTTTCTTTTTTCCTTCCTCTTTTTTTTAAATTTTAATTCACAATTCATGAGACATACATATACACACACACACACACACACACACACACACAGGAAGAGACACAGGCAGAGGGAGAAGCGGGCTCCCTGCAGGAACCCCCGATGTAGGACTCGATCCCGGGACTCCAGGATCGCGCTCTGGGCCAAAAGCAGGCGCTAAACCGCTGAGCCACCCAGGGATCCCCTTGAGGACATTTCTACAACCGATCGGGAACGACGCCCGCCGTCCGGTGTCCCGGATCTTTGGGGGTGAGGGCTCCAGGACGCCTCGGATGACGTTTCCAAGTGCGCCCTTCCCGGGGGCTGGAACCGGAACCGGAACCGGAACCGGGGCGGCATGGGTAGTTCGGAAGACGCTGCCGCCGCCGGCGGCGGCCGGTGCGCCCCCTAGCGGTGCAGATGTCCCCGTCCGGGGAGGGGGAGGGGGAGCGAAACATCCCTAAGGAAGGCCCCGCTTGGGGCAGCCCCGGTGGCGCAGCGGTTTAGAGCCGCCTGCAGCCCGGGGCGTGATCCTGGAGACCCGGGATCAAGTCCCACGTGGGGCTCCCGGCATGGAGCCTGCTTCTCCATCTGCCTGTGTCTCTGCCTCTCTCTCTCTGTGTCTCTCGTGAATAAATAAATAAAATCTTTAAAAAAAAAAAAAAAAAAAAAGGAAGGCCCCGCTTGGGCGCCCGACGTTTTCCTGAGTCGGGAAACGCTACTGGACCTGGGTGGATCCGGACCAGGCTGTGTCCCAGCTGCCCTGCGATCCCATATGCCTCACACCTGGACTCCCCGGGCGGGCGAGCCAGCTTTCTGGCCCTGCCTGCCTGAGCCTACCTCTCTATCTCTGGCATCCAACTTGCAACTTCAAGTCCCTGAGGTCGAGACCTTCGGCTCTCTAGGTCCTGCTAGTAACCCAAACAGACAGACACGTTTGCCATGCCATGCCATGCCATGCCATGCCATGCCATGCCATTCCATTCCATTCCATTCCATTCCATTCCATACCATACCACTTGCAATCAGGCATCTGCGAAATGAATATTGAGCAAGGGAATTCTCAGCCTTGAACGTTTCTGGGCCCCGCTCCCTTGGCTTTCGCACCGGCCAAAGGTCCAAAGGGCTCCGAGAAACCTCAGCACACGGGCTCTGTTTCCGTCCCTCTGAACACACGTTGCCTGTCTGTCTCCCTTATAATACAGAAACGGGGACGCTTG
The DNA here is from genome assembly GCF_048418805.1 of Vulpes vulpes. Taxonomy (NCBI): domain Eukaryota; kingdom Metazoa; phylum Chordata; class Mammalia; order Carnivora; family Canidae; genus Vulpes; species Vulpes vulpes. Next base: position 358,265 of record NW_027325746.1, read on the forward strand.
GGTGGCTCCGTGTGGAGCATCTGCCTTAGGGGCACGTCGTGATCACAGGATCCGGGGATCCAGGCCCACATCGAGCTCCTTGCATTGGAGCCTGCTTCTCCCTCTGCCTAGGTCTCTGCCCCTTTCTCTCTCTCTCTCTCTCTCTCTCTCTCTCAAAATCCGGTAAAAATAGAAAGGAAAGAAAGAAAGAAAGAAAGAAGAAAGAAAGAAAGAAAGAAAGAAAGAAAGAAAGAAAGAAAGAAAGAAGAAAGAAAGAAAGAAAGAAAGAAAGAAAGAAAGAAAGAAAGAAAAGAAAATTCCCTACGTTCGGACTGCCAGGTCACCCCATCAGAAAGATGCCTCGTGGGATGGGACCCAAGAGGTGGTCCAGAGAAATAAGGACCCGACTCCCCCCCCCACACACACACACTTCCCATGAGTCCAAATCATGAAGAAGACGGGGAAAGCAGGCCAGGCAGGCAGACACCAGAAATCCGAAGTCCGCACGCACGCACGCACGCACGAGCACCAGAACCGATGCCCAACCCACTGCCTGCGTCTCCACCTCTCTCAGAGGGCTGAAAGGCAACCACGGACAAGGCCTGTTTTCCAGGAGGAAGCCGACATGAAGGAACAGGCGGCGTTGGAGGCGGAAGGCTGGAAGGTTGACGGATAGAGAAAGAAAAAGAGGGACAAGAGGGACGGGTGGACACCTGGGTGGCTCAGTGGTTGGGCGGCTGCCTTCCTCTCAGGGTGTGATGCGGGGGGGGCGGGGTTTGGGGAGGTGGAAGGGATACCCTGGGGTCCTGTGCCCGCATCCGGTTCCCTGCCTGGGGGAGCCTGCTTCTCCCTCTGCCTGTGTCTCTGTCTGCCTCTCTCTGTGTCTCTCAGGAGTAAATAAAGAAATCCTTAAAAAAAAAAAAGGAATAAAATAAAAACCTTTAAATCTGTCTCAGTCCTGGCGGGGACGGGGACTGCCTTGCCGCCTCTGCGCCTCAGCCTCCCCCGCGGCCCCCGCACCCCCCCCCCGTTTCTGCAACACTCCTGTGGATGGAGTGGTCAACTCCTCTGCCATCATCCCGGGTGCCTCCAACGCCATCGCCGCCCCCCCTCCTCATCCCGCCGCCCCCCTGTAAGGAGCAAAAATCACCCGAGCCATTGGGCCACCACGGGAGCCTGACAGTGGGAGTGGGGAACACATAGATTGAGTTTTTAGAGGACGCGGGGCGGCGGGGCGGAGGGGCGGCGGGGGGGGGGCGGCTGGGGCGACATCTACGCCTTTGGAGCCAATGCATGGTTGTTGGTTTCCTTTATTTTTTGGAGGGGGGGTGCGGTGGAGTTTGAAGATATTTCTTTATTAGGATGCTCACCAGAATGACAGGCTGGCACTGTCCGTCTGATGTGATAAAGGATACATACATCTGATCCGATTCTGGCAGGAACCAGGCGTAAGGCCTCTCAGACCTGGTACCGAGCGTCCGTGAAAGACGACTCCATTCACCAGAGAGCATGTTTCCTTGATTCCGAGGTCTCTGCTGTAGCTTCCGGTCACGTCCCGTGACTTGCTCAGACTTCATTCCGGCATCATCAGTGGACCCTCTCTTTCTTTCTTTCTTTCTTTCTTTCTTTCTTTCTTTCTTTCTTTTTCTTTTCTTTTTTTCCCTAGCCACTTCTCAACTCCTTACGTCAGCTGCCGCCTGTCTGACTCACCCAGGTAGCCTCGAATTCTGCAGCACATCTCTTTGGTAGGCTGCTGCCCTGCCACCCTCAGGGGCATGGGTTGGGATTTGGGGGGGGAAGGGGAACGACGTCACGTTACCGAAGCAGACGGCAGGAGCGTATTGGCAAATGACACTAGGACACCCGGACACCCCGCAGGCCCGCCCGAGGGCCTGCTTGGAGCGCACGAACACACGTAGGGCACGTTCTTCTCTTCACGCGGCGCGGCGCGGCAGGCAGCGGAAGGTGCGGGATGACCTCCAGGGGCTCGGCGTCTGCAGCCAGCCATCAGGATGAACTCAGGGATGCCTCCGTGGAGGGTTTTGGTGGCTCCGTGAGCTCCTTTCCGAAGCTGCTTGTAGTTACAGGACTGCTGAACAAGCGTCCAGGAGTTTCTTGGTGAGGTGGGCATCTGCCACGGGGTAGGCCTTCGGATTTACATCGGCCTCAGTCATCTCTGCGTATCCGCGGTCCCTGTGGGTTTCCTGTAAAAAGACGTGTCCTGGGAGCTATCACCGTCACACTTCATACGGATGACCAGCTTTGCCCCCACCCACCCCCACCCCCGCCGACCTTGGGGTTGGGGTGGGCGGTGGGATGCGCTGTGCTCCCGTCACAGTTTGTGGGCCCTGGAATGGTGGTGATCGAGATACACCCCTCCGCCACCTCATTACAAAGAAACAAGACACTGTGGTGTCTTGCTAGACCCCACAGGCACAGCAAAGAAAAGGAGAACTACTTATCCCCTTGTTCCACCGGGACCGACCCGGATGGATGCCCGAGGGTCCAGGCCCCGAGGGACGGGCGTACTCAACTTTTGCTGTAAACTCAACGGATTAGTTAAGTTGTGCCTCTGAGGATTTGTCCACGGAAACTACTCCAAATGATCGATTTTGTCTGTCTCGTGTACTTTTCCTTGTTACGAGCAAGCAGGTAAAAGAAAGAAAGAAAGAAAGAAAGAAAGAAAGAAAGAAAGAAAGAGAGAAAGAAAGAAAGAAAAAGATGAAAAAAGGTCTATAGGTTAAACTTTTACAATACCTTCCCAAATCTTTGGTGACCTGGAACTTTGAAGGTGTAACTAGCTTAATTGATAAATTGGGTTCAGTTCACCGGATACCTGGCATCTGTCTTTCCAACAGAAGGTAAAATACTAGAGTGTGAGTCAATGAGACACCCAAGGTGGTTTTTTTTGTTCGGTGGTGTTGTGTTTTCCTCCTCCACCCCTTGCCCTTTTCTTCCTTCCCCCCCTCCCCCCACCTCAGTTTTTGTGTTTCTCTTTTGTCTGATTCAGGAAACCTGCCGATACCTGGGTGTGTTAGTAAACGTGTTTCAGGTTTGTTTGTTTCTTTTTTCCTTCCTCTTTTTTTTATTTTTTATTTTTTTTTTTTAATTTTTACTTATTTATTATAGTCACACAGAGAGAGAGAGAGAGAGGCAGAGACACAGGCAGAGGGAGAAGCAGGCTCCATGCCCTGGGAGCCCGATGTGGGATTCGATCCTGGATCTCGAGGATCGCGCCCTGGGCCAAAGGCAGGCGCCAAACCGCTGCGCCACTCAGGGATCCCTTTCCTCTTTTTTTTAAATTTTAATTCACAATTCATGAGACATACATATACACACACACACACACACACACACAGGAAGAGACACAGGCAGAGGGAGAAGCGGGCTCCCTGCAGGAACCCCCGATGTAGGACTCGATCCCGGGACTCCAGGATCGCGCTCTGGGCCAAAAGCAGGCGCTAAACCGCTGAGCCACCCAGGGATCCCCTTGCGGACATTTCTACAACCGATCGGGAACGACGCCCGCCGTCCGGTGTCCCGGATCTTTGGGGGTGAGGGCTCCAGGACGCCTCGGATGACGTTTCCAAGTGCGCCCTTCCCGGGGGCTGGAACCGGAACCGGAACCGGAACCGGGGCGGCATGGGTAGTTCGGAAGACGCTGCCGCCGCCGGCGGCGGCCGGTGCGCCCCCTAGCGGTGCAGATGTCCCCGTCCCGGGGAGGGGGAGGGGGAGCGAAACACCCCTAAGGAAGGCCCCGCTTGGGCGCCCGACGTTTTCCTGAGTCGGGAAACGCTACTGGACCTGGGTGGATCCGGACCAGGCTGTGTCCCAGCTGCCCTGCGATCCCATATGCCTCACACCTGGACTCCCCGGGCGGGCGAGCCAGCTTTCTGGCCCTGCCTGCCTGAGCCTACCTCTCTATCTCTGGCATCCAACTTGCAACTTCAAGTCCCTGAGGTCGAGACCTTCGGCTCTCTGGGTCCTGCTAGTAACCCAAACAGACAGACACGTTTGCCATGCCATGCCATGCCATGCCATGCCATTCCATTCCATTTCATTCCATTCCATTCCATTCCATACCATACCACTTGCAATCAGGCATCTGCGAAATGAATATTGAGCAAGGGAATTCTCAGCCTTGAACGTTTCTGGGCCCCGCTCCCTTGGCTTTCGCACCGGCCAAAGGTCCAAAGGGCTCCGAGAAACCTCAGCACACGGGCTCTGTTTCCGTCCCTCTGAACACACGTTGCCTGTCTGTCTCCCTTATAATACAGAAACGGGGACGCTTGGGTGGCTCCGTGTGGAGCATCTGCCTTAGGGGCACGTCGTGATCACAGGATCCGGGGATCCAGGCCCACATCGAGCTCCTTGCATTGGAGCCTGCTTCTCCCTCTGCCTAGGTCTCTGCCCCTTTCTCTCTCTCTCTCTCTCTCTCTCTCTCTCTCTCTCTCTCAAAATCCGGAAAAAATAGAAAGGAAAGAAAGAAAGAAAGAAAGAAGAAAGAAAGAAAGAAAGAAAGAAAGAAAGAAAGAAAGAAAGAAAGAAAGAAAAGAAAATTCCCTACGTTCGGACTTCCAGGTCACCCCATCAGAAAGATGCCTCGTGGGATGGGACCCAAGAGGTGGTCCAGAGAAATAAGGACCCGACTCCCCCCCCCCACACACACACTTCCCATGAGTCCAAATCATGAAGAAGACGGGGAAAGCAGGCCAGGCAGGCAGACACCAGAAATCCGAAGTCCGCACGCACGCACGCACGCACGAGCACCAGAACCGATGCCCAACCCACTGCCTGCGTCTCCACCTCTCTCAGAGGGCTGAAAGGCAACCACGGACAAGGCCTGTTTTCCAGGAGGAAGCCGACATGAAGGAACAGGCGGCGTTGGAGGCGGAAGGCTGGAAGGTTGACGGATAGAGAAAGGAAAAGAGGGACAAGAGGGACGGGTGGACACCTGGGTGGCTCAGTGGTTGGGCGGCTGCCTTCCTCTCAGGGTGTGATGCGGGGGGGGCGGGGTTTGGGGAGGTGGAAGGGATACCCTGGGGTCCTGTGCCCGCATCCGGTTCCCTGCCTGCGTGGAGCCTGCTTCTCCCTCTGCCTGTGTCTCTGTCTGCCTCTCTCTGTGTCTCTCAGGAGTAAATAAAGAAATCCTTAAAAAAAAAAAAAGGAATAAAATAAAAACCTTTAAATCTGTCTCAGTCCTGGCGGGGACGGGGACTGCCTTGCTGCCTCTGCGCCTCAGCCTCCCCCGCGGCCCCCGCACCCCCCCCCCGTTTCTTCAACACTCCTGTGGATGGAGTGGTCAACTCCTCTGCCATCATCCCGGGTGCCTCCAACGCCATCGCCGCCCCCCCTCCTCATCCCGCCGCCCCCCTGTAAGGAGCAAAAATCACCCGAGCCATTGGGCCACCACGGGAGCCTGACAGTGGGAGTGGGGAACACATAGATTGAGTTTTTAGAGGACGCGGGGCGGCGGGGCGGAGGGGCGGCGGGGGGGGGGGCGGCTGGGGCGACATCTACGCCTTTGGAGCCAATGCATGGTTGTTGGTTTCCTTTATTTTTTGGAGGGGGGGTGCGGTGGAGTTTGAAGATATTTCTTTATTAGGATGCTCACCAGAATGACAGGCTGGCACTGTCCGTCTGATGTGATAAAGGATACATACATCTGATCCGATTCTGGCAGGAAACAGGCGTAAGGCCTCTCAGACCTGGTACCGAGCGTCCGTGAAAGACGACTCCATTCACCAGAGAGCATGTTTCCTTGATTCCGAGGTCTCTGCTGTAGCTTCCGGTCACGTCCCGTGACTTGCTCAGACTTCATTCCGGCATCATCAGTGGACCCTCTCTTTCTTTCTTTCTTTCTTTCTTTCTTTCTTTCTTTCTTTCTTTCTTTCTTTCTTCTTTCTTTCTTTCTTTTTCTTTTCTTTTTTTTCCCTAGCCACTTCTCAACTCCTTACGTCAGCTGCCGCTGTCTGACTCACCCAGGTAGCCTCGAATTCTGTAGCACATCTCTTTGGTAGGCTGCTGCCCTGCCACCCTCAGGGGCATGGGTTGGGATTTGGGGGGGGAAGGGGAACGACGTCACGTTACCGAAGCAGACGGCAGGAGCGTATTGGCAAATGACACTAGGACACCCGGACACCCCGCAGGCCCGCCCGAGGGCCTGCTTGGAGCGCACGAACACACGTAAGGCACGTTCTTCTCTTCACGCGGCGCGGCGCGGCAGGCAGCGGAAGGTGCGGGATGACCTCCAGGGGCTCGGCGTCTGCAGCCAGCCATCAGGATGAACTCAGGGATGCCTCCGTGGAGGGTTTTGGTGGCTCCGTGAGCTCCTTTCCGAAGCTGCTTGTAGTTACAGGACTGCTGAACAAGCGTCCAGGAGTTTCTTGGTGAGGTGGGCATCTGCCACGGGGTAGGCCTTCGGATTTACATCGGCCTCAGTCATCTCTGCGTATCCGCGGTCCCTGTGGGTTTCCTGTAAAAAGACGTGTCCTGGGAGCTATCACCGTCACACTTCATACGGATGACCAGCTTTGCCCCCACCCACCCCCACCCCCGCCGACCTTGGGGTTGGGGTGGGCGGTGGGATGCGCTGTGCTCCCGTCACAGTTTGTGGGCCCTGGAATGGTGGTGATCGAGATACACCCCTCCGCCACCTCATTACAAAGAAACAAGACACTGTGGTGTCTTGCTAGACCCCACAGGCACAGCAAAGAAAAGGAGAACTACTTATCCCCTTGTTCCACCGGGACCGACCCGGATGGATGCCCGAGGGTCCAGGCCCCGAGGGACGGGCGTACTCAACTTTTGCTGTAAACTCAACGGATTAGTTAAGTTGTGCCTCTGAGGATTTGTCCACGGAAACTACTCCAAATGATCGATTTTGTCTGTCTCGTGTACTTTTCCTTGTTACGAGCAAGCAGGTAAAAGAAAGAAAGAAAGAAAGAAAGAAAGAAAGAAAGAAAGAAAGAGAGAAAGAAAGAAAGAAAAAGATGAAAAAAGGTCTATAGGTTAAACTTTTACAATACCTTCCCAAATCTTTGGTGACCTGGAACTTTGAAGGTGTAACTAGCTTAATTGATAAATTGGGTTCAGTTCACCGGATACCTGGCATCTGTCTTTCCAACAGAAGGTAAAATACTAGAGTGTGAGTCAATGAGACACCCAAGGTGGTTTTTTTTGTTCGGTGGTGTTGTGTTTTCCTCCTCCACCCCTTGCCCTTTTCTTCCTTCCCCCCCTCCCCCCACCTCAGTTTTTGTGTTTCTCTTTTGTCTGATTCAGGAAACCTGCCGATACCTGGGTGTGTTAGTAAACGTGTTTCAGGTTTGTTTGTTTCTTTTTTCCTTCCTCTTTTTTTTAAATTTTAATTCACAATTCATGAGACATACATACACACACACACACACACACACACAGGAAGAGACACAGGCAGAGGGAGAAGCGGGCTCCCTGCAGGAACCCCCGATGTAGGACTCGATCCCGGGACTCCAGGATCGCGCTCTGGGCCAAAAGCAGGCGCTAAACCGCTGAGCCACCCAGGGATCCCCTTGCGGACATTTCTACAACCGATCGGGAACGACGCCCGCCGTCCGGTGTCCCGGATCTTTGGGGGTGAGGGCTCCAGGACGCCTCGGATGACGTTTCCAAGTGCGCCCTTCCCGGGGGCTGGAACCGGAACCGGAACCGGAACCGGGGCGGCATGGGTAGTTCGGAAGACGCTGCCGCCGCCGGCGGCGGCCGGTGCGCCCCCTAGCGGTGCAGATGTCCCCGTCCCGGGGAGGGGGAGGGGGAGCGAAACACCCCTAAGGAAGGCCCCGCTTGGGCGCCCGACGTTTTCCTGAGTCGGGAAACGCTACTGGACCTGGGTGGATCCGGACCAGGCTGTGTCCCAGCTGCCCTGCGATCCCATATGCCTCACACCTGGACTCCCCGGGCGGGCGAGCCAGCTTTCTGGCCCTGCCTGCCTGAGCCTACCTCTCTATCTCTGGCATCCAACTTGCAACTTCAAGTCCCTGAGGTCGAGACCTTCGGCTCTCTGGGTCCTGCTAGTAACCCAAACAGACAGACACGTTTGCCATGCCATGCCATGCCATGCCATGCCATTCCATTCCATTCCATTCCATTCCATTCCATACCATACCACTTGCAATCAGGCATCTGCGAAATGAATATTGAGCAAGGGAATTCTCAGCCTTGAACGTTTCTGGGCCCCGCTCCCTTGGCTTTCGCACCGGCCAAAGGTCCAAAGGGCTCCGAGAAACCTCAGCACACGGGCTCTGTTTCCGTCCCTCTGAACACACGTTGCCTGTCTGTCTCCCTTATAATACAGAAACGGGGACGCTTGGGTGGCTCCGTGTGGAGCATCTGCCTTAGGGGCACGTCGTGATCACAGGATCCGGGGATCCAGGCCCACATCGAGCTCCTTGCATTGGAGCCTGCTTCTCCCTCTGCCTAGGTCTCTGCCCCTTTCTCTCTCTCTCTCTCTCTCTCTCTCTCTCTCTCTCAAAATCCGGTAAAAATAGAAAGGAAAGAAAGAAAGAAAGAAAGAAGAAAGAAAGAAAGAAAGAAAGAAAGAAGAAAGAAAGAAAGAAAGAAAGAAAGAAAGAAAGAAAGAAAGAAAGAAAAGAAAATTCCCTACGTTCGGACTGCCAGGTCACCCCATCAGAAAGATGCCTCGTGGGATGGGACCCAAGAGGTGGTCCAGAGAAATAAGGACCCGACTCCCCCCCCCACACACACACACTTCCCATGAGTCCAAATCATGAAGAAGACGGGGAAAGCAGGCCAGGCAGGCAGACACCAGAAATCCGAAGTCCGCACGCACGCACGCACGCACGAGCACCAGAACCGATGCCCAACCCACTGCCTGCGTCTCCACCTCTCTCAGAGGGCTGAAAGGCAACCACGGACAAGGCCTGTTTTCCAGGAGGAAGCCGACATGAAGGAACAGGCGGCGTTGGAGGCGGAAGGCTGGAAGGTTGACGGATAGAGAAAGGAAAAGAGGGACAAGAGGGACGGGTGGACACCTGGGTGGCTCAGTGGTTGGGCGGCTGCCTTCCTCTCAGGGTGTGATGCGGGGGGGGCGGGGTTTGGGGAGGTGGAAGGGATACCCTGGGGTCCTGTGCCCGCATCCGGTTCCCTGCCTGCGTGGAGCCTGCTTCTCCCTCTGCCTGTGTCTCTGTCTGCCTCTCTCTGTGTCTCTCAGGAGTAAATAAAGAAATCCTTAAAAAAAAAAAAGGAATAAAATAAAAACCTTTAAATCTGTCTCAGTCCTGGCGGGGACGGGGACTGCCTTGCTGCCTCTGCGCCTCAGCCTCCCCCGCGGCCCCCGCACCCCCCCCCGTTTCTTCAACACTCCTGTGGATGGAGTGGTCAACTCCTCTGCCATCATCCCGGGTGCCTCCAACGCCATCGCCGCCCCCCCTCCTCATCCCGCCGCCCCCCTGTAAGGAGCAAAAATCACCCGAGCCATTGGGCCACCACGGGAGCCTGACAGTGGGAGTGGGGAACACATAGATTGAGTTTTTAGAGGACGCGGGGCGGCGGGGCGGAGGGGCGGCGGGGGGGGGGCGGCTGGGGCGACATCTACGCCTTTGGAGCCAATGCATGGTTGTTGGTTTCCTTTATTTTTTGGAGGGGGGGTGCGGTGGAGTTTGAAGATATTTCTTTATTAGGATGCTCACCAGAATGACAGGCTGGCACTGTCCGTCTGATGTGATAAAGGATACATACATCTGATCCGATTCTGGCAGGAAACAGGCGTAAGGCCTCTCAGACCTGGTACCGAGCGTCCGTGAAAGACGACTCCATTCACCAGAGAGCATGTTTCCTTGATTCCGAGGTCTCTGCTGTAGCTTCCGGTCACGTCCCGTGACTTGCTCAGACTTCATTCCGGCATCATCAGTGGACCCTCTCTTTCTTTCTTTCTTTCTTTCTTTCTTTCTTTCTTTCTTTCTTTCTTCTTTCTTTCTTTCTTTTTCTTTTCTTTTTTTTCCCTAGCCACTTCTCAACTCCTTACGTCAGCTGCCGCTGTCTGACTCACCCAGGTAGCCTCGAATTCTGTAGCACATCTCTTTGGTAGGCTGCTGCCCTGCCACCCTCAGGGGCATGGGTTGGGATTTGGGGGGGGAAGGGGAACGACGTCACGTTACCGAAGCAGACGGCAGGAGCGTATTGGCAAATGACACTAGGACACCCGGACACCCCGCAGGCCCGCCCGAGGGCCTGCTTGGAGCGCACGAACACACGTAAGGCACGTTCTTCTCTTCACGCGGCGCGGCGCGGCAGGCAGCGGAAGGTGCGGGATGACCTCCAGGGGCTCGGCGTCTGCAGCCAGCCATCAGGATGAACTCAGGGATGCCTCCGTGGAGGGTTTTGGTGGCTCCGTGAGCTCCTTTCCGAAGCTGCTTGTAGTTACAGGACTGCTGAACAAGCGTCCAGGAGTTTCTTGGTGAGGTGGGCATCTGCCACGGGGTAGGCCTTCGGATTTACATCGGCCTCAGTCATCTCTGCGTATCCGCGGTCCCTGTGGGTTTCCTGTAAAAAGACGTGTCCTGGGAGCTATCACCGTCACACTTCATACGGATGACCAGCTTTGCCCCCACCCACCCCCACCCCCGCCGACCTTGGGGTTGGGGTGGGCGGTGGGATGCGCTGTGCTCCCGTCACAGTTTGTGGGCCCTGGAATGGTGGTGATCGAGATACACCCCTCCGCCACCTCATTACAAAGAAACAAGACACTGTGGTGTCTTGCTAGACCCCACAGGCACAGCAAAGAAAAGGAGAACTACTTATCCCCTTGTTCCACCGGGACCGACCCGGATGGATGCCCGAGGGTCCAGGCCCCGAGGGACGGGCGTACTCAACTTTTGCTGTAAACTCAACGGATTAGTTAAGTTGTGCCTCTGAGGATTTGTCCACGGAAACTACTCCAAATGATCGATTTTGTCTGTCTCGTGTACTTTTCCTTGTTACGAGCAAGCAGGTAAAAGAAAGAAAGAAAGAAAGAAAGAAAGAAAGAAAGAAAGAAAGAGAGAAAGAAAGAAAGAAAAAGATGAAAAAAGGTCTATAGGTTAAACTTTTACAATACCTTCCCAAATCTTTGGTGACCTGGAACTTTGAAGGTGTAACTAGCTTAATTGATAAATTGGGTTCAGTTCACCGGATACCTGGCATCTGTCTTTCCAACAGAAGGTAAAATACTAGAGTGTGAGTCAATGAGACACCCAAGGTGGTTTTTTTTGTTCGGTGGTGTTGTGTTTTCCTCCTCCACCCCTTGCCCTTTTCTTCCTTCCCCCCCTCCCCCCACCTCAGTTTTTGTGTTTCTCTTTTGTCTGATTCAGGAAACCTGCCGATACCTGGGTGTGTTAGTAAACGTGTTTCAGGTTTGTTTGTTTCTTTTTTCCTTCCTCTTTTTTTTAAATTTTAATTCACAATTCATGAGACATACATATACACACACACACACACACACACAGGAAGAGACACAGGCAGAGGGAGAAGCGGGCTCCCTGCAGGAACCCCCGATGTAGGACTCGATCCCGGGACTCCAGGATCGCGCTCTGGGCCAAAAGCAGGCGCTAAACCGCTGAGCCACCCAGGGATCCCCTTGCGGACATTTCTACAACCGATCGGGAACGACGCCCGCCGTCCGGTGTCCCGGATCTTTGGGGGTGAGGGCTCCAGGACGCCTCGGATGACGTTTCCAAGTGCGCCCTTCCCGGGGGCTGGAACCGGAACCGGAACCGGAACCGGGGCGGCATGGGTAGTTCGGAAGACGCTGCCGCCGCCGGCGGCGGCCGGTGCGCCCCCTAGCGGTGCAGATGTCCCCGTCCCGGGGAGGGGGAGGGGGAGCGAAACACCCCTAAGGAAGGCCCCGCTTGGGCGCCCGACGTTTTCCTGAGTCGGGAAACGCTACTGGACCTGGGTGGATCCGGACCAGGCTGTGTCCCAGCTGCCCTGCGATCCCATATGCCTCACACCTGGACTCCCCGGGCGGGCGAGCCAGCTTTCTGGCCCTGCCTGCCTGAGCCTACCTCTCTATCTCTGGCATCCAACTTGCAACTTCAAGTCCCTGAGGTCGAGACCTTCGGCTCTCTGGGTCCTGCTAGTAACCCAAACAGACAGACACGTTTGCCATGCCATGCCATGCCATGCCATGCCATTCCATTCCATTCCATTCCATTCCATTCCATTCCATTCCATACCATACCACTTGCAATCAGGCATCTGCGAAATGAATATTGAGCAAGGGAATTCTCAGCCTTGAACGTTTCTGGGCCCCGCTCCCTTGGCTTTCGCACCGGCCAAAGGTCCAAAGGGCTCCGAGAAACCTCAGCACACGGGCTCTGTTTCCGTCCCTCTGAACACACGTTGCCTGTCTGTCTCCCTTATAATACAGAAACGGGGACGCTTGGGTGGCTCCGTGTGGAGCATCTGCCTTAGGGGCACGTCGTGATCACAGGATCCGGGGATCCAGGCCCACATCGAGCTCCTTGCATTGGAGCCTGCTTCTCCCTCTGCCTAGGTCTCTGCCCCTTTCTCTCTCTCTCTCTCTCTCTCTCTCTCTCTCTCTCAAAATCCGGTAAAAATAGAAAGGAAAGAAAGAAAGAAAGAAAGAAAGAAGAAAGAAAGAAAGAAAGAAAGAAAGAAAGAAAGAAAGAAAGAAAGAAAGAAAGAAAAGAAAATTCCCTACGTTCGGACTTCCAGGTCACCCCATCAGAAAGATGCCTCGTGGGATGGGACCCAAGAGGTGGTCCAGAGAAATAAGGACCCGACTCCCCCCCCACACACACACACTTCCCATGAGTCCAAATCATGAAGAAGACGGGGAAAGCAGGCCAGGCAGGCAGACACCAGAAATCCGAAGTCCGCACGCACGCACGCACGCACGAGCACCAGAACCGATGCCCAACCCACTGCCTGCGTCTCCACCTCTCTCAGAGGGCTGAAAGGCAACCACGGACAAGGCCTGTTTTCCAGGAGGAAGCCGACATGAAGGAACAGGCGGCGTTGGAGGCGGAAGGCTGGAAGGTTGACGGATAGAGAAAGGAAAAGAGGGACAAGAGGGACGGGTGGACACCTGGGTGGCTCAGTGGTTGGGCGGCTGCCTTCCTCTCAGGGTGTGATGCGGGGGGGGCGGGGTTTGGGGAGGTGGAAGGGATACCCTGGGGTCCTGTGCCCGCATCCGGTTCCCTGCCTGCGTGGAGCCTGCTTCTCCCTCTGCCTGTGTCTCTGTCTGCCTCTCTCTGTGTCTCTCAGGAGTAAATAAAGAAATCCTTAAAAAAAAAAAAAGGAATAAAATAAAAACCTTTAAATCTGTCTCAGTCCTGGCGGGGACGGGGACTGCCTTGCTGCCTCTGCGCCTCAGCCTCCCCCGCGGCCCCCGCACCCCCCCCCGTTTCTTCAACACTCCTGTGGATGGAGTGGTCAACTCCTCTGCCATCATCCCGGGTGCCTCCAATGCCATCGCCGCCCCCCCTCCTCATCCCGCCGCCCCCCTGTAAGGAGCAAAAATCACCCGAGCCATTGGGCCACCACGGGAGCCTGACAGTGGGAGTGGGGAACACATAGATTGAGTTTTTAGAGGACGCGGGGCGGCGGGGCGGAGGGGCGGCGGGGGGGGGGCGGCTGGGGCGACATCTACGCCTTTGGAGCCAATGCATGGTTGTTGGTTTCCTTTATTTTTTGGAGGGGTGGTGCGGTGGAGTTTGAAGATATTTCTTTATTAGGATGCTCACCAGAATGACAGGCTGGCACTGTCCGTCTGATGTGATAAAGGATACATACATCTGATCCGATTCTGGCAGGAAACAGGCGTAAGGCCTCTCAGACCTGGTACCGAGCGTCCGTGAAAGACGACTCCATTCACCAGAGAGCATGTTTCCTTGATTCCGAGGTCTCTGCTGTAGCTTCCGGTCACGTCCCGTGACTTGCTCAGACTTCATTCCGGCATCATCAGTGGACCCTCTCTTTCTTTCTTTCTTTCTTTCTTTCTTTCTTTCTTTCTTTCTTTCTTTCTTTCTTCTTTCTTTCTTTCTTTTTCTTTTCTTTTTTTTCCCTAGCCACTTCTCAACTCCTTACGTCAGCTGCCGCTGTCTGACTCACCCAGGTAGCCTCGAATTCTGTAGCACATCTCTTTGGTAGGCTGCTGCCCTGCCACCCTCAGGGGCATGGGTTGGGATTTGGGGGGGGAAGGGGAACGACGTCACGTTACCGAAGCAGACGGCAGGAGCGTATTGGCAAATGACACTAGGACACCCGGACACCCCGCAGGCCCGCCCGAGGGCCTGCTTGGAGCGCACGAACACACGTAAGGCACGTTCTTCTCTTCACGCGGCGCGGCGCGGCAGGCAGCGGAAGGTGCGGGATGACCTCCAGGGGCTCGGCGTCTGCAGCCAGCCATCAGGATGAACTCAGGGATGCCTCCGTGGAGGGTTTTGGTGGCTCCGTGAGCTCCTTTCCGAAGCTGCTTGTAGTTACAGGACTGCTGAACAAGCGTCCAGGAGTTTCTTGGTGAGGTGGGCATCTGCCACGGGGTAGGCCTTCGGATTTACATCGGCCTCAGTCATCTCTGCGTATCCGCGGTCCCTGTGGGTTTCCTGTAAAAAGACGTGTCCTGGGAGCTATCACCGTCACACTTCATACGGATGACCAGCTTTGCCCCCACCCACCCCCACCCCCGCCGACCTTGGGGTTGGGGTGGGCGGTGGGATGCGCTGTGCTCCCGTCACAGTTTGTGGGCCCTGGAATGGTGGTGATCGAGATACACCCCTCCGCCACCTCATTACAAAGAAACAAGACACTGTGGTGTCTTGCTAGACCCCACAGGCACAGCAAAGAAAAGGAGAACTACTTATCCCCTTGTTCCACCGGGACCGACCCGGATGGATGCCCGAGGGTCCAGGCCCCGAGGGACGGGCGTACTCAACTTTTGCTGTAAACTCAACGGATTAGTTAAGTTGTGCCTCTGAGGATTTGTCCACGGAAACTACTCCAAATGATCGATTTTGTCTGTCTCGTGTACTTTTCCTTGTTACGAGCAAGCAGGTAAAAGAAAGAAAGAAAGAAAGAAAGAAAGAAAGAAAGAAAGAAAGAAAGAAAGAAAGAAAGAGAGAAAGAAAGAAAGAAAAAGATGAAAAAAGGTCTATAGGTTAAACTTTTACAATACCTTCCCAAATCTTTGGTGACCTGGAACTTTGAAGGTGTAACTAGCTTAATTGATAAATTGGGTTCAGTTCACCGGATACCTGGCATCTGTCTTTCCAACAGAAGGTAAAATACTAGAGTGTGAGTCAATGAGACACCCAAGGTGGTTTTTTTTGTTCGGTGGTGTTGTGTTTTCCTCCTCCACCCCTTGCCCTTTTCTTCCTTCCCCCCCTCCCCCCACCTCAGTTTTTGTGTTTCTCTTTTGTCTGATTCAGGAAACCTGCCGATACCTGGGTGTGTTAGTAAACGTGTTTCAGGTTTGTTTGTTTCTTTTTTCCTTCCTCTTTTTTTTAAATTTTAATTCACAATTCATGAGACATACATATACACACACACACACACAGGAAGAGACACAGGCAGAGGGAGAAGCGGGCTCCCTGCAGGAACCCCCGATGTAGGACTCGATCCCGGGACTCCAGGATCGCGCTCTGGGCCAAAAGCAGGCGCTAAACCGCTGAGCCACCCAGGGATCCCCTTGCGGACATTTCTACAACCGATCGGGAACGACGCCCGCCGTCCGGTGTCCCGGATCTTTGGGGGTGAGGGCTCCAGGACGCCTCGGATGACGTTTCCAAGTGCGCCCTTCCCGGGGGCTGGAACCGGAACCGGAACCGGAACCGGGGCGGCATGGGTAGTTCGGAAGACGCTGCCGCCGCCGGCGGCGGCCGGTGCGCCCCCTAGCGGTGCAGATGTCCCCGTCCCGGGGAGGGGGAGGGGGAGCGAAACACCCCTAAGGAAGGCCCCGCTTGGGCGCCCGACGTTTTCCTGAGTCGGGAAACGCTACTGGACCTGGGTGGATCCGGACCAGGCTGTGTCCCAGCTGCCCTGCGATCCCATATGCCTCACACCTGGACTCCCCGGGCGGGCGAGCCAGCTTTCTGGCCCTGCCTGCCTGAGCCTACCTCTCTATCTCTGGCATCCAACTTGCAACTTCAAGTCCCTGAGGTCGAGACCTTCGGCTCTCTGGGTCCTGCTAGTAACCCAAACAGACAGACACGTTTGCCATGCCATGCCATGCCATGCCATGCCATGCCATGCCATTCCATTCCATTCCATTCCATTCCATTCCATACCATACCACTTGCAATCAGGCATCTGCGAAATGAATATTGAGCAAGGGAATTCTCAGCCTTGAACGTTTCTGGGCCCCGCTCCCTTGGCTTTCGCACCGGCCAAAGGTCCAAAGGGCTCCGAGAAACCTCAGCACACGGGCTCTGTTTCCGTCCCTCTGAACACACGTTGCCTGTCTGTCTCCCTTATAATACAGAAACGGGGACGCTTGGGTGGCTCCGTGTGGAGCATCTGCCTTAGGGGCACGTCGTGATCACAGGATCCGGGGATCCAGGCCCACATCGAGCTCCTTGCATTGGAGCCTGCTTCTCCCTCTGCCTAGGTCTCTGCCCCTTTCTCTCTCTCTCTCTCTCTCTCTCTCTCTCTCTCTCAAAATCCGGTAAAAATAGAAAGGAAAGAAAGAAAGAAAGAAAGAAAGAAAGAAAGAAAGAAAGAAGAAAGAAAGAAAGAAAGAAAGAAAGAAAGAAAGAAAGAAAGAAAGAAAGAAAGAAAAGAAAATTCCCTACGTTCGGACTTCCAGGTCACCCCATCAGAAAGATGCCTCGTGGGATGGGACCCAAGAGGTGGTCCAGAGAAATAAGGACCCGACTCCCCCCCCCACACACACACACTTCCCATGAGTCCAAATCATGAAGAAGACGGGGAAAGCAGGCCAGGCAGGCAGACACCAGAAATCCGAAGTCCGCACGCACGCACGCACGCACGAGCACCAGAACCGATGCCCAACCCACTGCCTGCGTCTCCACCTCTCTCAGAGGGCTGAAAGGCAACCACGGACAAGGCCTGTTTTCCAGGAGGAAGCCGACATGAAGGAACAGGCGGCGTTGGAGGCGGAAGGCTGGAAGGTTGACAGATAGAGAAAGGAAAAGAGGGACAAGAGGGACGGGTGGACACCTGGGTGGCTCAGTGGTTGGGCGGCTGCCTTCCTCTCAGGGTGTGATGCGGGGGGGGCGGGGTTTGGGGAGGTGGAAGGGATACCCTGGGGTCCTGTGCCCGCATCCGGTTCCCTGCCTGCGTGGAGCCTGCTTCTCCCTCTGCCTGTGTCTCTGTCTGCCTCTCTCTGTGTCTCTCAGGAGTAAATAAAGAAATCCTTAAAAAAAAAAAAGGAATAAAATAAAAACCTTTAAATCTGTCTCAGTCCTGGCGGGGACGGGGACTGCCTTGCTGCCTCTGCGCCTCAGCCTCCCCCGCGGCCCCCGCACCCCCCCCCGTTTCTTCAACACTCCTGTGGATGGAGTGGTCAACTCCTCTGCCATCATCCCGGGTGCCTCCAACGCCATCGCCGCCCCCCCTCCTCATCCCGCCGCCCCCCTGTAAGGAGCAAAAATCACCCGAGCCATTGGGCCACCACGGGAGCCTGACAGTGGGAGTGGGGAACACATAGATTGAGTTTTTAGAGGACGCGGGGCGGCGGGGCGGAGGGGCGGCGGGGGGGGGCGGCTGGGGCGACATCTACGCCTTTGGAGCCAATGCATGGTTGTTGGTTTCCTTTATTTTTTGGAGGGGGGGTG
The DNA here is from genome assembly GCF_048418805.1 of Vulpes vulpes. Classification (NCBI taxonomy): domain Eukaryota; kingdom Metazoa; phylum Chordata; class Mammalia; order Carnivora; family Canidae; genus Vulpes; species Vulpes vulpes. Next base: position 376,033 of record NW_027325746.1, read on the forward strand.
CGGTGGAGTTTGAAGATATTTCTTTATTAGGATGCTCACCAGAATGACAGGCTGGCACTGTCCGTCTGATGTGATAAAGGATACATACATCTGATCCGATTCTGGCAGGAACCAGGCGTAAGGCCTCTCAGACCTGGTACCGAGCGTCTGTGAAAGACGACTCCATTCACCAGAGAGCATGTTTCCTTGATTCCGAGGTCTCTGCTGTAGCTTCCGGTCACGTCCCGTGACTTGCTCAGACTTCATTCCGGCATCATCAGTGGACCCTCTCTTTCTTTCTTTCTTTCTTTCTTTCTTTCTTTCTTTCTTTCTTTTTCTTTTCTTTTTTTTCCCTAGCCACTTCTCAACTCCTTACGTCAGCTGCCGCCTGTCTGACTCACCCAGGTAGCCTCGAATTCTGCAGCACATCTCTTTGGTAGGCTGCTGCCCTGCCACCCTCAGGGGCATGGGTTGGGATTTGGGGGGGGAAGGGGAACGACGTCACGTTACCGAAGCAGACGGCAGGAGCGTATTGGCAAATGACACTAGGACACCCGGACACCCCGCAGGCCCGCCCGAGGGCCTGCTTGGAGCGCACGAACACACGTAGGGCACGTTCTTCTCTTCACGCGGCGCGGCGCGGCACGCAGCGGAAGGTGCGGGATGACCTCCAGGGGCTCGGCGTCTGCAGCCAGCCATCAGGATGAACTCAGGGATGCCTCCGTGGAGGGTTTTGGTGGCTCCGTGAGCTCCTTTCCGAAGCTGCTTGTAGTTACAGGACTGCTGAACAAGCGTCCAGGAGTTTCTTGGTGAGGTGGGCATCTGCCACGGGGTAGGCCTTCGGATTTACATCGGCCTCAGTCATCTCTGCGTATCCGCGGTCCCTGTGGGTTTCCTGTAAAAAGACGTGTCCTGGGAGCTATCACCGTCACACTTCATACGGATGACCAGCTTTGCCCCCACCCACCCCCACCCCCGCCGACCTTGGGGTTGGGGTGGGCGGTGGGATGCGCTGTGCTCCCGTCACAGTTTGTGGGCCCTGGAATGGTGGTGATCGAGATACACCCCTCCGCCACCTCATTACAAAGAAACAAGACACTGTGGTGTCTTGCTAGACCCCACAGGCACAGCAAAGAAAAGGAGAACTACTTATCCCCTTGTTCCACCGGGACCGACCCGGATGGATGCCCGAGGGTCCAGGCCCCGAGGGACGGGCGTACTCAACTTTTGCTGTAAACTCAACGGATTAGTTAAGTTGTGCCTCTGAGGATTTGTCCACGGAAACTACTCCAAATGATCGATTTTGTCTGTCTCGTGTACTTTTCCTTGTTACGAGCAAGCAGGTAAAAGAAAGAAAGAAAGAAAGAAAGAAAGAAAGAAAGAAAGAAAGAAAGAAAGAAAGAGAGAAAGAAAGAAAGAAAAAGATGAAAAAAGGTCTATAGGTTAAACTTTTACAATACCTTCCCAAATCTTTGGTGACCTGGAACTTTGAAGGTGTAACTAGCTTAATTGATAAATTGGGTTCAGTTCACCGGATACCTGGCATCTGTCTTTCCAACAGAAGGTAAAATACTAGAGTGTGAGTCAATGAGACACCCAAGGTGGTTTTTTTTGTTCGGTGGTGTTGTGTTTTCCTCCTCCACCCCTTGCCCTTTTCTTCCTTCCCCCCCTCCCCCCACCTCAGTTTTTGTGTTTCTCTTTTGTCTGATTCAGGAAACCTGCCGATACCTGGGTGTGTTAGTAAACGTGTTTCAGGTTTGTTTGTTTCTTTTTTCCTTCCTCTTTTTTTTATTTTTTATTTTTTTTTTTAATTTTTACTTATTTATTATAGTCACACAGAGAGAGAGAGAGAGAGGCAGAGACACAGGCAGAGGGAGAAGCAGGCTCCATGCCCTGGGAGCCCGATGTGGGATTCGATCCTGGATCTCGAGGATCGCGCCCTGGGCCAAAGGCAGGCGCCAAACCGCTGCGCCACTCAGGGATCCCTTTCCTCTTTTTTTTAAATTTTAATTCACAATTCATGAGACATACATATACACACACACACACACACACACACAGGAAGAGACACAGGCAGAGGGAGAAGCGGGCTCCCTGCAGGAACCCCCGATGTAGGACTCGATCCCGGGACTCCAGGATCGCGCTCTGGGCCAAAAGCAGGCGCTAAACCGCTGAGCCACCCAGGGATCCCCTTGCGGACATTTCTACAACCGATCGGGAACGACGCCCGCCGTCCGGTGTCCCGGATCTTTGGGGGTGAGGGCTCCAGGACGCCTCGGATGACGTTTCCAAGTGCGCCCTTCCCGGGGGCTGGAACCGGAACCGGAACCGGAACCGGGGCGGCATGGGTAGTTCGGAAGACGCTGCCGCCGCCGGCGGCGGCCGGTGCGCCCCCTAGCGGTGCAGATGTCCCCGTCCCGGGGAGGGGGAGGGGGAGCGAAACACCCCTAAGGAAGGCCCCGCTTGGGCGCCCGACGTTTTCCTGAGTCGGGAAACGCTACTGGACCTGGGTGGATCCGGACCAGGCTGTGTCCCAGCTGCCCTGCGATCCCATATGCCTCACACCTGGACTCCCCGGGCGGGCGAGCCAGCTTTCTGGCCCTGCCTGCCTGAGCCTACCTCTCTATCTCTGGCATCCAACTTGCAACTTCAAGTCCCTGAGGTCGAGACCTTCGGCTCTCTGGGTCCTGCTAGTAACCCAAACAGACAGACACGTTTGCCATGCCATGCCATGCCATGCCATGCCATGCCATTCCATTCCATTCCATTCCATACCATACCACTTGCAATCAGGCATCTGCGAAATGAATATTGAGCAAGGGAATTCTCAGCCTTGAACGTTTCTGGGCCCCGCTCCCTTGGCTTTCGCACCGGCCAAAGGTCCAAAGGGCTCCGAGAAACCTCAGCACACGGGCTCTGTTTCCGTCCCTCTGAACACACGTTGCCTGTCTGTCTCCCTTATAATACAGAAACGGGGACGCTTGGGTGGCTCCGTGTGGAGCATCTGCCTTAGGGGCACGTCGTGATCACAGGATCCGGGGATCCAGGCCCACATCGAGCTCCTTGCATTGGAGCCTGCTTCTCCCTCTGCCTAGGTCTCTGCCCCTTCTCTCTCTCTCTCTCTCTCTCTCTCTCTCTCTCTCTCTCTCTCTCTCAAAATCCGGTAAAAATAGAAAGGAAAGAAAGAAAGAAAGAAAGAAGAAAGAAAGAAAGAAAGAAAGAAAGAAAAAGAAAGAAAGAAAGAAAGAAAAGAAAATTCCCTACGTTCGGACTTCCAGGTCACCCCATCAGAAAGATGCCTCGTGGGATGGGACCCAAGAGGTGGTCCAGAGAAATAAGGACCCGACTCCCCCCCCCACACACACACACTTCCCATGAGTCCAAATCATGAAGAAGACGGGGAAAGCAGGCCAGGCAGGCAGACACCAGAAATCCGAAGTCCGCACGCACGCACGCACGCACGAGCACCAGAACCGATGCCCAACCCACTGACTGCGTCTCCACCTCTCTCAGAGGGCTGAAAGGCAACCACGGACAAGGCCTGTTTTCCAGGAGGAAGCCGACATGAAGGAACAGGCGGCGTTGGAGGCGGAAGGCTGGAAGGTTGACGGATAGAGAAAGGAAAAGAGGGACAAGAGGGACGGGTGGACACCTGGGTGGCTCAGTGGTTGGGCGGCTGCCTTCCTCTCAGGGTGTGATGCGGGGGGGGCGGGGGGTTGGGGAGGTGGAAGGGATACCCTGGGGTCCCGTGCCCGCATCCGGTTCCCTGCCTGCGTGGAGCCTGCTTCTCCCTCTGCCTGTGTCTCTGTCTGCCTCTCTCTGTGTCTCTCAGGAGTAAATAAAGAAATCCTTAAAAAAAAAAAAAGGAATAAAATAAAAACCTTTAAATCTGTCTCAGTCCTGGCGGGGGCGGGGACTGCCTTGCCGCCTCTGCGCCTCAGCCTCCCCCGCGGCCCCCGCACCCCCCCCCCGTTTCTGCAACACTCCTGTGGATGGAGTGGTCAACTCCTCTGCCATCATCCCGGGTGCCTCCAACGCCATCGCCGCCCCCCCTCCTCATCCCGCCGCCCCCCTGTAAGGAGCAAAAATCACCCGAGCCATTGGGCCACCACGGGAGCCTGACAGTGGGAGTGGGGAACACATAGATTGAGTTTTTAGAGGACGCGGGGCGGCGGGGCGGAGGGGCGGCGGGGGGGGGGCGGCTGGGGCGACATCTACGCCTTTGGAGCCAATGCATGGTTGTTGGTTTCCTTTATTTTTTGGAGGGGGGGTGCGGTGGAGTTTGAAGATATTTCTTTATTAGGATGCTCACCAGAATGACAGGCTGGCACTGTCCGTCTGATGTGATAAAGGATACATACATCTGATCCGATTCTGGCAGGAAACAGGCGTAAGGCCTCTCAGACCTGGTACCGAGCGTCCGTGAAAGACGACTCCATTCACCAGAGAGCATGTTTCCTTGATTCCGAGGTCTCTGCTGTAGCTTCCGGTCACGTCTCCGTGACTTGCTCAGACTTCATTCCGGCATCATCAGTGGACCCTCTCTTTCTTTCTTTTTCTTTCTTTCTTTCTTTCTTTCTTTCTTTCTTTCTTTCTTTCTTTCGTTCTTTTTCTTTTCTTTTTTTTCCCTAGCCACTTCTCAACTCCTTACGTCAGCTGCCGCCTGTCTGACTCACCCAGGTAGCCTCGAATTCTGCAGCACATCTCTTTGGTAGGCTGCTGCCCTGCCACCCTCAGGGGCATGGGTTGGGATTTGGGGGGGGAAGGGGAACGACGTCACGTTACCGAAGCAGACGGCAGGAGCGTATTGGCAAATGACACTAGGACACCCGGACACCCCGCAGGCCCGCCCGAGGGCCTGCTTGGAGCGCACGAACACACGTAAGGCACGTTCTTCTCTTCACGCGGCGCGGCGCGGCAGGCAGCGGAAGGTGCGGGATGACCTCCAGGGGCTCGGCGTCTGCAGCCAGCCATCAGGATGAACTCAGGGATGCCTCCGTGGAGGGTTTTGGTGGCTCCGTGAGCTCCTTTCCGAAGCTGCTTGTAGTTACAGGACTGCTGAACAAGCGTCCAGGAGTTTCTTGGTGAGGTGGGCATCTGCCACGGGGTAGGCCTTCGGATTTACATCGGCCTCAGTCATCTCTGCGTATCCGCGGTCCCTGTGGGTTTCCTGTAAAAAGACGTGTCCTGGGAGCTATCACCGTCACACTTCATACGGATGACCAGCTTTGCCCCCACCCACCCCCACCCCCGCCGACCTTGGGGTTGGGGTGGGCGGTGGGATGCGCTGTGCTCCCGTCACAGTTTGTGGGCCCTGGAATGGTGGTGATCGAGATACACCCCTCCGCCACCTCATTACAAAGAAACAAGACACTGTGGTGTCTTGCTAGACCCCACAGGCACAGCAAAGAAAAGGAGAACTACTTATCCCCTTGTTCCACCGGGACCGACCCGGATGGATGCCCGAGGGTCCAGGCCCCGAGGGACGGGCGTACTCAACTTTTGCTGTAAACTCAACGGATTAGTTAAGTTGTGCCTCTGAGGATTTGTCCACGGAAACTACTCCAAATGATCGATTTTGTCTGTCTCGTGTACTTTTCCTTGTTACGAGCAAGCAGGTAAAAGAAAGAAAGAAAGAAAGAAAGAAAGAAAGAAAGAAAGAAAGAAAGAAAGAGAGAAAGAAAGAAAGAAAAAGATGAAAAAAGGTCTATAGGTTAAACTTTTACAATACCTTCCCAAATCTTTGGTGACCTGGAACTTTGAAGGTGTAACTAGCTTAATTGATAAATTGGGTTCAGTTCACCGGATACCTGGCATCTGTCTTTCCAACAGAAGGTAAAATACTAGAGTGTGAGTCAATGAGACACCCAAGGTGGTTTTTTTTGTTCGGTGGTGTTGTGTTTTCCTCCTCCACCCCTTGCCCTTTTCTTCCTTCCCCCCCTCCCCCCACCTCAGTTTTTGTGTTTCTCTTTTGTCTGATTCAGGAAACCTGCCGATACCTGGGTGTGTTAGTAAACGTGTTTCAGGTTTGTTTGTTTCTTTTTTCCTTCCTCTTTTTTTTAAATTTTAATTCACAATTCATGAGACATACATATACACACACACACACACACACACAGGAAGAGACACAGGCAGAGGGAGAAGCGGGCTCCCTGCAGGAACCCCCGATGTAGGACTCGATCCCGGGACTCCAGGATCGCGCTCTGGGCCAAAAGCAGGCGCTAAACCGCTGAGCCACCCAGGGATCCCCTTGCGGACATTTCTACAACCGATCGGGAACGACGCCCGCCGTCCGGTGTCCCGGATCTTTGGGGGTGAGGGCTCCAGGACGCCTCGGATGACGTTTCCAAGTGCGCCCTTCCCGGGGGCTGGAACCGGAACCGGAACCGGAACCGGGGCGGCATGGGTAGTTCGGAAGACGCTGCCGCCGCCGGCGGCGGCCGGTGCGCCCCCTAGCGGTGCAGATGTCCCCGTCCCGGGGAGGGGGAGGGGGAGCGAAACACCCCTAAGGAAGGCCCCGCTTGGGCGCCCGACGTTTTCCTGAGTCGGGAAACGCTACTGGACCTGGGTGGATCCGGACCAGGCTGTGTCCCAGCTGCCCTGCGATCCCATATGCCTCACACCTGGACTCCCCGGGCGGGCGAGCCAGCTTTCTGGCCCTGCCTGCCTGAGCCTACCTCTCTATCTCTGGCATCCAACTTGCAACTTCAAGTCCCTGAGGTCGAGACCTTCGGCTCTCTGGGTCCTGCTAGTAACCCAAACAGACAGACACGTTTGCCATGCCATGCCATGCCATGCCATGCCATTCCATTCCATTCCATTCCATTCCATTCCATTCCATACCATACCACTTGCAATCAGGCATCTGCGAAATGAATATTGAGCAAGGGAATTCTCAGCCTTGAACGTTTCTGGGCCCCGCTCCCTTGGCTTTCGCACCGGCCAAAGGTCCAAAGGGCTCCGAGAAACCTCAGCACACGGGCTCTGTTTCCGTCCCTCTGAACACACGTTGCCTGTCTGTCTCCCTTATAATACAGAAACGGGGACGCTTGGGTGGCTCCGTGTGGAGCATCTGCCTTAGGGGCACGTCGTGATCACAGGATCCGGGGATCCAGGCCCACATCGAGCTCCTTGCATTGGAGCCTGCTTCTCCCTCTGCCTAGGTCTCTGCCCCTTTCTCTCTCTCTCTCTCTCTCTCTCTCTCTCTCTCTCTCAAAATCCGGTAAAAATAGAAAGGAAAGAAAGAAAGAAAGAAAGAAGAAAGAAAGAAAGAAAGAAAGAAAGAAAGAAAGAAGAAAGAAAGAAAGAAAGAAAGAAAGAAATAAAGAAAGAAAGAAAGAAAGAAAGAAAGAAAGAAAAGAAAATTCCCTACGTTCGGACTGCCAGGTCACCCCATCAGAAAGATGCCTCGTGGGATGGGACCCAAGAGGTGGTCCAGAGAAATAAGGACCCGACTCCCCCCCCCACACACACACACTTCCCATGAGTCCAAATCATGAAGAAGACGGGGAAAGCAGGCCAGGCAGGCAGACACCAGAAATCCGAAGTCCGCACGCACGCACGCACGCACGAGCACCAGAACCGATGCCCAACCCACTGACTGCGTCTCCACCTCTCTCAGAGGGCTGAAAGGCAACCACGGACAAGGCCTGTTTTCCAGGAGGAAGCCGACATGAAGGAACAGGCGGCGTTGGAGGCGGAAGGCTGGAAGGTTGACGGATAGAGAAAGGAAAAGAGGGACAAGAGGGACGGGTGGACACCTGGGTGGCTCAGTGGTTGGGCGGCTGCCTTCCTCTCAGGGTGTGATGCGGGGGGGGCGGGGGGTTGGGGAGGTGGAAGGGATACCCTGGGGTCCCGTGCCCGCATCCGGTTCCCTGCCTGCGTGGAGCCTGCTTCTCCCTCTGCCTGTGTCTCTGTCTGCCTCTCTCTGTGTCTCTCAGGAGTAAATAAAGAAATCCTTAAAAAAAAAAAAAAGGAATAAAATAAAAACCTTTAAATCTGTCTCAGTCCTGGCGGGGGCGGGGACTGCCTTGCCGCCTCTGCGCCTCAGCCTCCCCCGCGGCCCCCGCACCCCCCCCCCGTTTCTGCAACACTCCTGTGGATGGAGTGGTCAACTCCTCTGCCATCATCCCGGGTGCCTCCAACGCCATCGCCGCCCCCCCTCCTCATCCCGCCGCCCCCCTGTAAGGAGCAAAAATCACCCGAGCCATTGGGCCACCACGGGAGCCTGACAGTGGGAGTGGGGAACACATAGATTGAGTTTTTAGAGGACGCGGGGCGGCGGGGCGGAGGGGCGGCGGGGGGGGGGGCGGCTGGGGCGACATCTACGCCTTTGGAGCCAATGCATGGTTGTTGGTTTCCTTTATTTTTTGGAGGGGGGGTGCGGTGGAGTTTGAAGATATTTCTTTATTAGGATGCTCACCAGAATGACAGGCTGGCACTGTCCGTCTGATGTGATAAAGGATACATACATCTGATCCGATTCTGGCAGGAAACAGGCGTAAGGCCTCTCAGACCTGGTACCGAGCGTCCGTGAAAGACGACTCCATTCACCAGAGAGCATGTTTCCTTGATTCCGAGGTCTCTGCTGTAGCTTCCGGTCACGTCCCGTGACTTGCTCAGACTTCATTCCGGCATCATCAGTGGACCCTCTCTTTCTTTCTTTCTTTCTTTCTTTCTTTCTTTCTTTCTTTTTCTTTTCTTTTTTTTCCCTAGCCACTTCTCAACTCCTTACGTCAGCTGCCGCCTGTCTGACTCACCCAGGTAGCCTCGAATTCTGCAGCACATCTCTTTGGTAGGCTGCTGCCCTGCCACCCTCAGGGGCATGGGTTGGGATTTGGGGGGGGAAGGGGAACGACGTCACGTTACCGAAGCAGACGGCAGGAGCGTATTGGCAAATGACACTAGGACACCCGGACACCCCGCAGGCCCGCCCGAGGGCCTGCTTGGAGCGCACGAACACACGTAGGGCACGTTCTTCTCTTCACGCGGCGCGGCGCGGCAGGCAGCGGAAGGTGCGGGATGACCTCCAGGGGCTCGGCGTCTGCAGCCAGCCATCAGGATGAACTCAGGGATGCCTCCGTGGAGGGTTTTGGTGGCTCCGTGAGCTCCTTTCCGAAGCTGCTTGTAGTTACAGGACTGCTGAACAAGCGTCCAGGAGTTTCTTGGTGAGGTGGGCATCTGCCACGGGGTAGGCCTTCGGATTTACATCGGCCTCAGTCATCTCTGCGTATCCGCGGTCCCTGTGGGTTTCCTGTAAAAAGACGTGTCCTGGGAGCTATCACCGTCACACTTCATACGGATGACCAGCTTTGCCCCCACCCACCCCCACCCCCGCCGACCTTGGGGTTGGGGTGGGCGGTGGGATGCGCTGTGCTCCCGTCACAGTTTGTGGGCCCTGGAATGGTGGTGATCGAGATACACCCCTCCGCCACCTCATTACAAAGAAACAAGACACTGTGGTGTCTTGCTAGACCCCACAGGCACAGCAAAGAAAAGGAGAACTACTTATCCCCTTGTTCCACCGGGACCGACCCGGATGGATGCCCGAGGGTCCAGGCCCCGAGGGACGGGCGTACTCAACTTTTGCTGTAAACTCAACGGATTAGTTAAGTTGTGCCTCTGAGGATTTGTCCACGGAAACTACTCCAAATGATCGATTTTGTCTGTCTCGTGTACTTTTCCTTGTTACGAGCAAGCAGGTAAAAGAAAGAAAGAAAGAAAGAAAGAAAGAAAGAAAGAGAGAAAGAAAGAAAGAAAAAGATGAAAAAAGGTCTATAGGTTAAACTTTTACAATACCTTCCCAAATCTTTGGTGACCTGGAACTTTGAAGGTGTAACTAGCTTAATTGATAAATTGGGTTCAGTTCACCGGATACCTGGCATCTGTCTTTCCAACAGAAGGTAAAATACTAGAGTGTGAGTCAATGAGACACCCAAGGTGGTTTTTTTTGTTCGGTGGTGTTGTGTTTTCCTCCTCCACCCCTTGCCCTTTTCTTCCTTCCCCCCCTCCCCCCACCTCAGTTTTTGTGTTTCTCTTTTGTCTGATTCAGGAAACCTGCCGATACCTGGGTGTGTTAGTAAACGTGTTTCAGGTTTGTTTGTTTCTTTTTTCCTTCCTCTTTTTTTTAAATTTTAATTCACAATTCATGAGACATACATATACACACACACACACACACACACACAGGAAGAGACACAGGCAGAGGGAGAAGCGGGCTCCCTGCAGGAACCCCCGATGTAGGACTCGATCCCGGGACTCCAGGATCGCGCTCTGGGCCAAAAGCAGGCGCTAAACCGCTGAGCCACCCAGGGATCCCCTTGCGGACATTTCTACAACCGATCGGGAACGACGCCCGCCGTCCGGTGTCCCGGATCTTTGGGGGTGAGGGCTCCAGGACGACTCGGATGACGTTTCCAAGTGCGCCCTTCCCGGGGGCTGGAACCGGAACCGGAACCGGAACCGGGGCGGCATGGGTAGTTCGGAAGACGCTGCCGCCGCCGGCGGCGGCCGGTGCGCCCCCTAGCGGTGCAGATGTCCCCGTCCCGGGGAGGGGGAGGGGGAGCGAAACACCCCTAAGGAAGGCCCCGCTTGGGCGCCCGACGTTTTCCTGAGTCGGGAAACGCTACTGGACCTGGGTGGATCCGGACCAGGCTGTGTCCCAGCTGCCCTGCGATCCCATATGCCTCACACCTGGACTCCCCGGGCGGGCGAGCCAGCTTTCTGGCCCTGCCTGCCTGAGCCTACCTCTCTATCTCTGGCATCCAACTTGCAACTTCAAGTCCCTGAGGTCGAGACCTTCGGCTCTCTGGGTCCTGCTAGTAACCCAAACAGACAGACACGTTTGCCATGCCATGCCATGCCATGCCATGCCATTCCATTCCATTCCATTCCATTCCATTCCATTCCATTCCATACCATACCACTTGCAATCAGGCATCTGCGAAATGAATATTGAGCAAGGGAATTCTCAGCCTTGAACGTTTCTGGGCCCCGCTCCCTTGGCTTTCGCACCGGCCAAAGGTCCAAAGGGCTCCGAGAAACCTCAGCACACGGGCTCTGTTTCCGTCCCTCTGAACACACGTTGCCTGTCTGTCTCCCTTATAATACAGAAACGGGGACGCTTGGGTGGCTCCGTGTGGAGCATCTGCCTTAGGGGCACGTCGTGATCACAGGATCCGGGGATCCAGGCCCACATCGAGCTCCTTGCATTGGAGCCTGCTTCTCCCTCTGCCTAGGTCTCTGCCCCTTTCTCTCTCTCTCTCTCTCTCTCTCTCTCTCTCTCTCTCTCTCTCAAAATCCGGTAAAAATAGAAAGGAAAGAAAGAAAGAAAGAAAGAAAGAAGAAAGAAAGAAAGAAAGAAAGAAAGAAAGAAAGAAGAAAGAAAGAAAGAAAGAAAGAAAGAAAGAAAGAAAGAAAGAAAAGAAAATTCCCTACGTTCGGACTGCCAGGTCACCCCATCAGAAAGATGCCTCGTGGGATGGGACCCAAGAGGTGGTCCAGAGAAATAAGGACCCGACTCCCCCCCACACACACACACACTTCCCATGAGTCCAAATCATGAAGAAGACGGGGAAAGCAGGCCAGGCAGGCAGACACCAGAAATCCGAAGTCCGCACGCACGCACGCACGCACGCACGAGCACCAGAACCGATGCCCAACCCACTGCCTGCGTCTCCACCTCTCTCAGAGGGCTGAAAGGCAACCACGGACAAGGCCTGTTTTCCAGGAGGAAGCCGACATGAAGGAACAGGCGGCGTTGGAGGCGGAAGGCTGGAAGGTTGACGGATAGAGAAAGGAAAAGAGGGACAAGAGGGACGGGTGGACACCTGGGTGGCTCAGTGGTTGGGCGGCTGCCTTCCTCTCAGGGTGTGATGCGGGGGGGGCGGGGGGTTGGGGAGGTGGAAGGGATACCCTGGGGTCCCGTGCCCGCATCCGGTTCCCTGCCTGCGTGGAGCCTGCTTCTCCCTCTGCCTGTGTCTCTGTCTGCCTCTCTCTGTGTCTCTCAGGAGTAAATAAAGAAATCCTTAAAAAAAAAAAAAGGAATAAAATAAAAACCTTTAAATCTGTCTCAGTCCTGGCGGGGGCGGGGACTGCCTTGCCGCCTCTGCGCCTCAGCCTCCCCCGCGGCCCCCGCACCCCCCCCCCGTTTCTGCAACACTCCTGTGGATGGAGTGGTCAACTCCTCTGCCATCATCCCGGGTGCCTCCAACGCCATCGCCGCCCCCCCTCCTCATCCCGCCGCCCCCCTGTAAGGAGCAAAAATCACCCGAGCCATTGGGCCACCACGGGAGCCTGACAGTGGGAGTGGGGAACACATAGATTGAGTTTTTAGAGGACGCGGGGCGGCGGGGCGGAGGGGCGGCGGGGGGGGGGCGGCTGGGGCGACATCTACGCCTTTGGAGCCAATGCATGGTTGTTGGTTTCCTTTATTTTTTGGAGGGGGGGTGCGGTGGAGTTTGAAGATATTTCTTTATTAGGATGCTCACCAGAATGACAGGCTGGCACTGTCCGTCTGATGTGATAAAGGATACATACATCTGATCCGATTCTGGCAGGAAACAGGCGTAAGGCCTCTCAGACCTGGTACCGAGCGTCCGTGAAAGACGACTCCATTCACCAGAGAGCATGTTTCCTTGATTCCGAGGTCTCTGCTGTAGCTTCCGGTCACGTCCCGTGACTTGCTCAGACTTCATTCCGGCATCATCAGTGGACCCTCTCTTTCTTTCTTTCTTTATTTCTTTCTTTCTTTCTTTCTTTCTTTCTTTCTTTCTTTCTTTTTCTTTTCTTTTTTTTCCCTAGCCACTTCTCAACTCCTTACGTCAGCTGCCGCCTGTCTGACTCACCCAGGTAGCCTCGAATTCTGCAGCACATCTCTTTGGTAGGCTGCTGCCCTGCCACCCTCAGGGGCATGGGTTGGGATTTGGGGGGGGAAGGGGAACGACGTCACGTTACCGAAGCAGACGGCAGGAGCGTATTGGCAAATGACACTAGGACACCCGGACACCCCGCAGGCCCGCCCGAGGGCCTGCTTGGAGCGCACGAACACACGTAGGGCACGTTCTTCTCTTCACGCGGCGCGGCGCGGCAGGCAGCGGAAGGTGCGGGATGACCTCCAGGGGCTCGGCGTCTGCAGCCAGCCATCAGGATGAACTCAGGGATGCCTCCGTGGAGGGTTTTGGTGGCTCCGTGAGCTCCTTTCCGAAGCTGCTTGTAGTTACAGGACTGCTGAACAAGCGTCCAGGAGTTTCTTGGTGAGGTGGGCATCTGCCACGGGGTAGGCCTTCGGATTTACATCGGCCTCAGTCATCTCTGCGTATCCGCGGTCCCTGTGGGTTTCCTGTAAAAAGACGTGTCCTGGGAGCTATCACCGTCACACTTCATACGGATGACCAGCTTTGCCCCCACCCACCCCCACCCCCGCCGACCTTGGGGTTGGGGTGGGCGGTGGGATGCGCTGTGCTCCCGTCACAGTTTGTGGGCCCTGGAATGGTGGTGATCGAGATACACCCCTCCGCCACCTCATTACAAAGAAACAAGACACTGTGGTGTCTTGCTAGACCCCACAGGCACAGCAAAGAAAAGGAGAACTACTTATCCCCTTGTTCCACCGGGACCGACCCGGATGGATGCCCGAGGGTCCAGGCCCCGAGGGACGGGCGTACTCAACTTTTGCTGTAAACTCAACGGATTAGTTAAGTTGTGCCTCTGAGGATTTGTCCACGGAAACTACTCCAAATGATCGATTTTGTCTGTCTCGTGTACTTTTCCTTGTTACGAGCAAGCAGGTAAAAGAAAGAAAGAAAGAAAGAAAGAAAGAAAGAAAGAAAGAAAGAAAGAGAGAAAGAAAGAAAGAAAAAGATGAAAAAAGGTCTATAGGTTAAACTTTTACAATACCTTCCCAAATCTTTGGTGACCTGGAACTTTGAAGGTGTAACTAGCTTAATTGATAAATTGGGTTCAGTTCACCGGATACCTGGCATCTGTCTTTCCAACAGAAGGTAAAATACTAGAGTGTGAGTCAATGAGACACCCAAGGTGGTTTTTTTTGTTCGGTGGTGTTGTGTTTTCCTCCTCCACCCCTTGCCCTTTTCTTCCTTCCCCCCCTCCCCCCACCTCAGTTTTTGTGTTTCTCTTTTGTCTGATTCAGGAAACCTGCCGATACCTGGGTGTGTTAGTAAACGTGTTTCAGGTTTGTTTGTTTCTTTTTTCCTTCCTCTTTTTTTTAAATTTTAATTCACAATTCATGAGACATACATATACACACACACACACACACACACAGGAAGAGACACAGGCAGAGGGAGAAGCGGGCTCCCTGCAGGAACCCCCGATGTAGGACTCGATCCCGGGACTCCAGGATCGCGCTCTGGGCCAAAAGCAGGCGCTAAACCGCTGAGCCACCCAGGGATCCCCTTGCGGACATTTCTACAACCGATCGGGAACGACGCCCGCCGTCCGGTGTCCCGGATCTTTGGGGGTGAGGGCTCCAGGACGCCTCGGATGACGTTTCCAAGTGCGCCCTTCCCGGGGGCTGGAACCGGAACCGGAACCGGAACCGGGGCGGCATGGGTAGTTCGGAAGACGCTGCCGCCGCCGGCGGCGGCCGGTGCGCCCCCTAGCGGTGCAGATGTCCCCGTCCCGGGGAGGGGGAGGGGGAGCGAAACACCCCTAAGGAAGGCCCCGCTTGGGCGCCCGACGTTTTCCTGAGTCGGGAAACGCTACTGGACCTGGGTGGATCCGGACCAGGCTGTGTCCCAGCTGCCCTGCGATCCCATATGCCTCACACCTGGACTCCCCGGGCGGGCGAGCCAGCTTTCTGGCCCTGCCTGCCTGAGCCTACCTCTCTATCTCTGGCATCCAACTTGCAACTTCAAGTCCCTGAGGTCGAGACCTTCGGCTCTCTGGGTCCTGCTAGTAACCCAAACAGACAGACACGTTTGCCATGCCATGCCATGCCATGCCATGCCATTCCATTCCATTCCATTCCATTCCATTCCATTCCATTCCATACCATACCACTTGCAATCAGGCATCTGCGAAATGAATATTGAGCAAGGGAATTCTCAGCCTTGAACGTTTCTGGGCCCCGCTCCCTTGGCTTTCGCACCGGCCAAAGGTCCAAAGGGCTCCGAGAAACCTCAGCACACGGGCTCTGTTTCCGTCCCTCTGAACACACGTTGCCTGTCTGTCTCCCTTATAATACAGAAACGGGGACGCTTGGGTGGCTCCGTGTGGAGCATCTGCCTTAGGGGCACGTCGTGATCACAGGATCCGGGGATCCAGGCCCACATCGAGCTCCTTGCATTGGAGCCTGCTTCTCCCTCTGCCTAGGTCTCTGCCCCTTTCTCTCTCTCTCTCTCTCTCTCTCTCTCTCTCTCTCTCTCTCTCAAAATCCGGTAAAAATAGAAAGGAAAGAAAGAAAGAAAGAAAGAAGAAAGAAAGAAAGAAAGAAAGAAAAAGAAAGAAAGAAAGAAAGAAAAGAAAATTCCCTACGTTCGGACTTCCAGGTCACCCCATCAGAAAGATGCCTCGTGGGATGGGACCCAAGAGGTGGTCCAGAGAAATAAGGACCCGACTCCCCCCCCCACACACACACACTTCCCATGAGTCCAAATCATGAAGAAGACGGGGAAAGCAGGCCAGGCAGGCAGACACCAGAAATCCGAAGTCCGCACGCACGCACGCACGCACGCACGAGCACCAGAACCGATGCCCAACCCACTGCCTGCGTCTCCACCTCTCTCAGAGGGCTGAAAGGCAACCACGGACAAGGCCTGTTTTCCAGGAGGAAGCCGACATGAAGGAACAGGCGGCGTTGGAGGCGGAAGGCTGGAAGGTTGACGGATAGAGAAAGGAAAAGAGGGACAAGAGGGACGGGTGGACACCTGGGTGGCTCAGTGGTTGGGCGGCTGCCTTCCTCTCAGGGTGTGATGCGGGGGGGGCGGGGGGTTGGGGAGGTGGAAGGGATACCCTGGGGTCCCGTGCCCGCATCCGGTTCCCTGCCTGCGTGGAGCCTGCTTCTCCCTCTGCCTGTGTCTCTGTCTGCCTCTCTCTGTGTCTCTCAGGAGTAAATAAAGAAATCCTTAAAAAAAAAAAAAGGAATAAAATAAAAACCTTTAAATCTGTCTCAGTCCTGGCGGGGGCGGGGACTGCCTTGCCGCCTCTGCGCCTCAGCCTCCCCCGCGGCCCCCGCACCCCCCCCCCCCGTTTCTGCAACACTCCTGTGGATGGAGTGGTCAACTCCTCTGCCATCATCCCGGGTGCCTCCAACGCCATCGCCGCCCCCCCTCCTCATCCCGCCGCCCCCCTGTAAGGAGCAAAAATCACCCGAGCCATTGGGCCACCACGGGAGCCTGACAGTGGGAGTGGGGAACACATAGATTGAGTTTTTAGAGGACGCGGGGCGGCGGGGCGGAGGGGCGGCGGGGGGGGGGCGGCTGGGGCGACATCTACGCCTTTGGAGCCAATGCATGGTTGTTGGTTTCCTTTATTTTTTGGAGGGGGGGTGCGGTGGAGTTTGAAGATATTTCTTTATTAGGATGCTCACCAGAATGACAGGCTGGCACTGTCCGTCTGATGTGATAAAGGATACATACATCTGATCCGATTCTGGCAGGAAACAGGCGTAAGGCCTCTCAGACCTGGTACCGAGCGTCCGTGAAAGACGACTCCATTCACCAGAGAGCATGTTTCCTTGATTCCGAGGTCTCTGCTGTAGCTTCCGGTCACGTCTCCGTGACTTGCTCAGACTTCATTCCGGCATCATCAGTGGACCCTCTCTTTCTTTCTTTTTCTTTCTTTCTTTCTTTCTTTCTTTCTTTCTTTCTTTCTTTCTTTCGTTCTTTTTCTTTTCTTTTTTTTCCCTAGCCACTTCTCAACTCCTTACGTCAGCTGCCGCCTGTCTGACTCACCCAGGTAGCCTCGAATTCTGCAGCACATCTCTTTGGTAGGCTGCTGCCCTGCCACCCTCAGGGGCATGGGTTGGGATTTGGGGGGGGAAGGGGAACGACGTCACGTTACCGAAGCAGACGGCAGGAGCGTATTGGCAAATGACACTAGGACACCCGGACACCCCGCAGGCCCGCCCGAGGGCCTGCTTGGAGCGCACGAACACACGTAAGGCACGTTCTTCTCTTCACGCGGCGCGGCGCGGCAGGCAGCGGAAGGTGCGGGATGACCTCCAGGGGCTCGGCGTCTGCAGCCAGCCATCAGGATGAACTCAGGGATGCCTCCGTGGAGGGTTTTGGTGGCTCCGTGAGCTCCTTTCCGAAGCTGCTTGTAGTTACAGGACTGCTGAACAAGCGTCCAGGAGTTTCTTGGTGAGGTGGGCATCTGCCACGGGGTAGGCCTTCGGATTTACATCGGCCTCAGTCATCTCTGCGTATCCGCGGTCCCTGTGGGTTTCCTGTAAAAAGACGTGTCCTGGGAGCTATCACCGTCACACTTCATACGGATGACCAGCTTTGCCCCCACCCACCCCCACCCCCGCCGACCTTGGGGTTGGGGTGGGCGGTGGGATGCGCTGTGCTCCCGTCACAGTTTGTGGGCCCTGGAATGGTGGTGATCGAGATACACCCCTCCGCCACCTCATTACAAAGAAACAAGACACTGTGGTGTCTTGCTAGACCCCACAGGCACAGCAAAGAAAAGGAGAACTACTTATCCCCTTGTTCCACCGGGACCGACCCGGATGGATGCCCGAGGGTCCAGGCCCCGAGGGACGGGCGTACTCAACTTTTGCTGTAAACTCAACGGATTAGTTAAGTTGTGCCTCTGAGGATTTGTCCACGGAAACTACTCCAAATGATCGATTTTGTCTGTCTCGTGTACTTTTCCTTGTTACGAGCAAGCAGGTAAAAGAAAGAAAGAAAGAAAGAAAGAAAGAAAGAAAGAAAGAAAGAAAGAAAGAAAGAAAGAGAGAAAGAAAGAAAGAAAAAGATGAAAAAAGGTCTATAGGTTAAACTTTTACAATACCTTCCCAAATCTTTGGTGACCTGGAACTTTGAAGGTGTAACTAGCTTAATTGATAAATTGGGTTCAGTTCACCGGATACCTGGCATCTGTCTTTCCAACAGAAGGTAAAATACTAGAGTGTGAGTCAATGAGACACCCAAGGTGGTTTTTTTTGTTCGGTGGTGTTGTGTTTTCCTCCTCCACCCCTTGCCCTTTTCTTCCTTCCCCCCCTCCCCCCACCTCAGTTTTTGTGTTTCTCTTTTGTCTGATTCAGGAAACCTGCCGATACCTGGGTGTGTTAGTAAACGTGTTTCAGGTTTGTTTGTTTCTTTTTTCCTTCCTCTTTTTTTTAAATTTTAATTCACAATTCATGAGACATACATATACACACACACACACACACACACAGGAAGAGACACAGGCAGAGGGAGAAGCGGGCTCCCTGCAGGAACCCCCGATGTAGGACTCGATCCCGGGACTCCAGGATCGCGCTCTGGGCCAAAAGCAGGCGCTAAACCGCTGAGCCACCCAGGGATCCCCTTGCGGACATTTCTACAACCGATCGGGAACGACGCCCGCCGTCCGGTGTCCCGGATCTTTGGGGGTGAGGGCTCCAGGACGCCTCGGATGACGTTTCCAAGTGCGCCCTTCCCGGGGGCTGGAACCGGAACCGGAACCGGAACCGGGGCGGCATGGGTAGTTCGGAAGACGCTGCCGCCGCCGGCGGCGGCCGGTGCGCCCCCTAGCGGTGCAGATGTCCCCGTCCCGGGGAGGGGGAGGGGGAGCGAAACACCCCTAAGGAAGGCCCCGCTTGGGCGCCCGACGTTTTCCTGAGTCGGGAAACGCTACTGGACCTGGGTGGATCCGGACCAGGCTGTGTCCCAGCTGCCCTGCGATCCCATATGCCTCACACCTGGACTCCCCGGGCGGGCGAGCCAGCTTTCTGGCCCTGCCTGCCTGAGCCTACCTCTCTATCTCTGGCATCCAACTTGCAACTTCAAGTCCCTGAGGTCGAGACCTTCGGCTCTCTGGGTCCTGCTAGTAACCCAAACAGACAGACACGTTTGCCATGCCATGCCATGCCATGCCATGCCATTCCATTCCATTCCATTCCATTCCATTCCATTCCATTCCATACCATACCACTTGCAATCAGGCATCTGCGAAATGAATATTGAGCAAGGGAATTCTCAGCCTTGAACGTTTCTGGGCCCCGCTGCCTTGGCTTTCGCACCGGCCAAAGGTCCAAAGGGCTCCGAGAAACCTCAGCACACGGGCTCTGTTTCCGTCCCTCTGAACACACGTTGCCTGTCTGTCTCCCTTATAATACAGAAACGGGGACGCTTGGGTGGCTCCGTGTGGAGCATCTGCCTTAGGGGCACGTCGTGATCACAGGATCCGGGGATCCAGGCCCACATCGAGCTCCTTGCATTGGAGCCTGCTTCTCCCTCTGCCTAGGTCTCTGCCCCTTTCTCTCTCTCTCTCTCTCTCTCTCTCTCTCTCTCTCAAAATCCGGTAAAAATAGAAAGGAAAGAAAGAAAGAAAGAAAGAAAGAAGAATGAAAGAAAGAAAGAAAGAAAGAAAGAAAGAAAGAAAGAAAGAAAGAAAGAAAGAAAGAAAAGAAAATTCCCTACGTTCGGACTTCCAGGTCACCCCATCAGAAAGATGCCTCGTGGGATGGGACCCAAGAGGTGGTCCAGAGAAATAAGGACCCGACTCCCCCCCCCACACACACACACTTCCCATGAGTCCAAATCATGAAGAAGACGGGGAAAGCAGGCCAGGCAGGCAGACACCAGAAATCCGAAGTCCGCACGCACGCACGCACGCACGAGCACCAGAACCGATGCCCAACCCACTGCCTGCGTCTCCACCTCTCTCAGAGGGCTGAAAGGCAACCACGGACAAGGCCTGTTTTCCAGGAGGAAGCCGACATGAAGGAACAGGCGGCGTTGGAGGCGGAAGGCTGGAAGGTTGACGGATAGAGAAAGGAAAAGAGGGACAAGAGGGACGGGTGGACACCTGGGTGGCTCAGTGGTTGGGCGGCTGCCTTCCTCTCAGGGTGTGATGAGGGGGGGGGCGGGGTTTGGGGAGGTGGAAGGGATACCCTGGGGTCCTGTGCCCGCATCCGGTTCCCTGCCTGCGTGGAGCCTGCTTCTCCCTCTGCCTGTGTCTCTGTCTGCCTCTCTCTGTGTCTCTCAGGAGTAAATAAAGAAATCCTTAAAAAAAAAATGGAATAAAATAAAAACCTTTAAATCTGTCTCAGTCCTGGCGGGGACGGGGACTGCCTTGCTGCCTCTGCGCCTCAGCCTCCCCCGCGGCCCCCGCACCCCCCCCCGTTTCTTCAACACTCCTGTGGATGGAGTGGTCAACTCCTCTGCCTTCATCCCGGGTGCCTCCAAAGCCATCGCCGCCCCCCCTCCTCATCCCGCCGCCCCCCTGTAAGGAGCAAAAATCACCCGAGCCATTGGGCCACCACGGGAGCCTGACAGTGGGAGTGGGGAACACATAGATTGAGTTTTTAGAGGACGCGGGGCGGCGGGGCGGAGGGGCGGCGGGGGGGGGGGGGCGGCTGGGGCGACATCTACGCCTTTGGAGCCAATGCATGGTTGTTGGTTTCCTTTATTTTTTGGAGGGGGGGTGCGGTGGAGTTTGAAGATATTTCTTTATTAGGATGCTCACCAGAATGACAGGCTGGCACTGTCCGTCTGATGTGATAAAGGATACATACATCTGATCCGATTCTGGCAGGAAACAGGCGTAAGGCCTCTCAGACCTGGTACCGAGCGTCCGTGAAAGACGACTCCATTCACCAGAGAGCATGTTTCCTTGATTCCGAGGTCTCTGCTGTAGCTTCCGGTCACGTCCCGTGACTTGCTCAGACTTCATTCCGGCATCATCAGTGGACCCTCTCTTTCTTTCTTTCTTTATTTCTTTCTTTCTTTCTTTCTTTCTTTCTTTCTTTCTTTCTTTTTCTTTTCTTTTTTTTCCCTAGCCACTTCTCAACTCCTTACGTCAGCTGCCGCCTGTCTGACTCACCCAGGTAGCCTCGAATTCTGCAGCACATCTCTTTGGTAGGCTGCTGCCCTGCCACCCTCAGGGGCATGGGTTGGGATTTGGGGGGGGAAGGGGAACGACGTCACGTTACCGAAGCAGACGGCAGGAGCGTATTGGCAAATGACACTAGGACACCCGGACACCCCGCAGGCCCGCCCGAGGGCCTGCTTGGAGCGCACGAACACACGTAGGGCACGTTCTTCTCTTCACGCGGCGCGGCGCGGCAGGCAGCGGAAGGTGCGGGATGACCTCCAGGGGCTCGGCGTCTGCAGCCAGCCATCAGGATGAACTCAGGGATGCCTCCGTGGAGGGTTTTGGTGGCTCCGTGAGCTCCTTTCCGAAGCTGCTTGTAGTTACAGGACTGCTGAACAAGCGTCCAGGAGTTTCTTGGTGAGGTGGGCATCTGCCACGGGGTAGGCCTTCGGATTTACATCGGCCTCAGTCATCTCTGCGTATCCGCGGTCCCTGTGGGTTTCCTGTAAAAAGACGTGTCCTGGGAGCTATCACCGTCACACTTCATACGGATGACCAGCTTTGCCCCCACCCACCCCCACCCCCGCCGACCTTGGGGTTGGGGTGGGCGGTGGGATGCGCTGTGCTCCCGTCACAGTTTGTGGGCCCTGGAATGGTGGTGATCGAGATACACCCCTCCGCCACCTCATTACAAAGAAACAAGACACTGTGGTGTCTTGCTAGACCCCACAGGCACAGCAAAGAAAAGGAGAACTACTTATCCCCTTGTTCCACCGGGACCGACCCGGATGGATGCCCGAGGGTCCAGGCCCCGAGGGACGGGCGTACTCAACTTTTGCTGTAAACTCAACGGATTAGTTAAGTTGTGCCTCTGAGGATTTGTCCACGGAAACTACTCCAAATGATCGATTTTGTCTGTCTCGTGTACTTTTCCTTGTTACGAGCAAGCAGGTAAAAGAAAGAAAGAAAGAAAGAAAGAAAGAAAGAAAGAAAGAAAGAAAGAGAGAAAGAAAGAAAGAAAAAGATGAAAAAAGGTCTATAGGTTAAACTTTTACAATACCTTCCCAAATCTTTGGTGACCTGGAACTTTGAAGGTGTAACTAGCTTAATTGATAAATTGGGTTCAGTTCACCGGATACCTGGCATCTGTCTTTCCAACAGAAGGTAAAATACTAGAGTGTGAGTCAATGAGACACCCAAGGTGGTTTTTTTTGTTCGGTGGTGTTGTGTTTTCCTCCTCCACCCCTTGCCCTTTTCTTCCTTCCCCCCCTCCCCCCACCTCAGTTTTTGTGTTTCTCTTTTGTCTGATTCAGGAAACCTGCCGATACCTGGGTGTGTTAGTAAACGTGTTTCAGGTTTGTTTGTTTCTTTTTTCCTTCCTCTTTTTTTTAAATTTTAATTCACAATTCATGAGACATACATATACACACACACACACACACACACACAGGAAGAGACACAGGCAGAGGGAGAAGCGGGCTCCCTGCAGGAACCCCCGATGTAGGACTCGATCCCGGGACTCCAGGATCGCGCTCTGGGCCAAAAGCAGGCGCTAAACCGCTGAGCCACCCAGGGATCCCCTTGCGGACATTTCTACAACCGATCGGGAACGACGCCCGCCGTCCGGTGTCCCGGATCTTTGGGGGTGAGGGCTCCAGGACGCCTCGGATGACGTTTCCAAGTGCGCCCTTCCCGGGGGCTGGAACCGGAACCGGAACCGGAACCGGGGCGGCATGGGTAGTTCGGAAGACGCTGCCGCCGCCGGCGGCGGCCGGTGCGCCCCCTAGCGGTGCAGATGTCCCCGTCCCGGGGAGGGGGAGGGGGAGCGAAACACCCCTAAGGAAGGCCCCGCTTGGGCGCCCGACGTTTTCCTGAGTCGGGAAACGCTACTGGACCTGGGTGGATCCGGACCAGGCTGTGTCCCAGCTGCCCTGCGATCCCATATGCCTCACACCTGGACTCCCCGGGCGGGCGAGCCAGCTTTCTGGCCCTGCCTGCCTGAGCCTACCTCTCTATCTCTGGCATCCAACTTGCAACTTCAAGTCCCTGAGGTCGAGACCTTCGGCTCTCTGGGTCCTGCTAGTAACCCAAACAGACAGACACGTTTGCCATGCCATGCCATGCCATGCCATGCCATTCCATTCCATTCCATTCCATTCCATTCCATTCCATTCCATACCATACCACTTGCAATCAGGCATCTGCGAAATGAATATTGAGCAAGGGAATTCTCAGCCTTGAACGTTTCTGGGCCCCGCTCCCTTGGCTTTCGCACCGGCCAAAGGTCCAAAGGGCTCCGAGAAACCTCAGCACACGGGCTCTGTTTCCGTCCCTCTGAACACACGTTGCCTGTCTGTCTCCCTTATAATACAGAAACGGGGACGCTTGGGTGGCTCCGTGTGGAGCATCTGCCTTAGGGGCACGTCGTGATCACAGGATCCGGGGATCCAGGCCCACATCGAGCTCCTTGCATTGGAGCCTGCTTCTCCCTCTGCCTAGGTCTCTGCCCCTTTCTCTCTCTCTCTCTCTCTCTCTCTCTCTCTCTCTCTCTCTCTCAAAATCCGGTAAAAATAGAAAGGAAAGAAAGAAAGAAAGAAAGAAAGAAGAAAGAAAGAAAGAAAGAAAGAAAGAAAGAAAGAAGAAAGAAAGAAAGAAAGAAAGAAAGAAAGAAAGAAAGAAAGAAAAGAAAATTCCCTACGTTCGGACTGCCAGGTCACCCCATCAGAAAGATGCCTCGTGGGATGGGACCCAAGAGGTGGTCCAGAGAAATAAGGACCCGACTCCCCCCCACACACACACACACTTCCCATGAGTCCAAATCATGAAGAAGACGGGGAAAGCAGGCCAGGCAGGCAGACACCAGAAATCCGAAGTCCGCACGCACGCACGCACGCACGCACGAGCGCCAGAACCGATGCCCAACCCACTGCCTGCGTCTCCACCTCTCTCAGAGGGCTGAAAGGCAACCACGGACAAGGCCTGTTTTCCAGGAGGAAGCCGACATGAAGGAACAGGCGGCGTTGGAGGCGGAAGGCTGGAAGGTTGACGGATAGAGAAAGGAAAAGAGGGACAAGAGGGACGGGTGGACACCTGGGTGGCTCAGTGGTTGGGCGGCTGCCTTCCTCTCAGGGTGTGATGCGGGGGGGGCGGGGGGTTGGGGAGGTGGAAGGGATACCCTGGGGTCCCGTGCCCGCATCCGGTTCCCTGCCTGCGTGGAGCCTGCTTCTCCCTCTGCCTGTGTCTCTGTCTGCCTCTCTCTGTGTCTCTCAGGAGTAAATAAAGAAATCCTTAAAAAAAAAAAAGGAATAAAATAAAAACCTTTAAATCTGTCTCAGTCCTGGCGGGGGCGGGGACTGCCTTGCCGCCTCTGCGCCTCAGCCTCCCCCGCGGCCCCCGCACCCCCCCCCCGTTTCTGCAACACTCCTGTGGATGGAGTGGTCAACTCCTCTGCCATCATCCCGGGTGCCTCCAACGCCATCGCCGCCCCCCCTCCTCATCCCGCCGCCCCCCTGTAAGGAGCAAAAATCACCCGAGCCATTGGGCCACCACGGGAGCCTGACAGTGGGAGTGGGGAACACATAGATTGAGTTTTTAGAGGACGCGGGGCGGCGGGGCGGAGGGGCGGCGGGGGGGGGGGCGGCTGGGGCGACATCTACGCCTTTGGAGCCAATGCATGGTTGTTGGTTTCCTTTATTTTTTGGAGGGGGGGTGCGGTGGAGTTTGAAGATATTTCTTTATTAGGATGCTCACCAGAATGACAGGCTGGCACTGTCCGTCTGATGTGATAAAGGATACATACATCTGATCCGATTCTGGCAGGAAACAGGCGTAAGGCCTCTCAGACCTGGTACCGAGCGTCCGTGAAAGACGACTCCATTCACCAGAGAGCATGTTTCCTTGATTCCGAGGTCTCTGCTGTAGCTTCCGGTCACGTCCCGTGACTTGCTCAGACTTCATTCCGGCATCATCAGTGGACCCTCTCTTTCTTTCTTTCTTTATTTCTTTCTTTCTTTCTTTCTTTCTTTCTTTCTTTCTTTCTTTCTTTTTCTTTTCTTTTTTTTCCCTAGCCACTTCTCAACTCCTTACGTCAGCTGCCGCCTGTCTGACTCACCCAGGTAGCCTCGAATTCTGCAGCACATCTCTTTGGTAGGCTGCTGCCCTGCCACCCTCAGGGGCATGGGTTGGGATTTGGGGGGGGAAGGGGAACGACGTCACGTTACCGAAGCAGACGGCAGGAGCGTATTGGCAAATGACACTAGGACACCCGGACACCCCGCAGGCCCGCCCGAGGGCCTGCTTGGAGCGCACGAACACACGTAGGGCACGTTCTTCTCTTCACGCGGCGCGGCGCGGCAGGCAGCGGAAGGTGCGGGATGACCTCCAGGGGCTCGGCGTCTGCAGCCAGCCATCAGGATGAACTCAGGGATGCCTCCGTGGAGGGTTTTGGTGGCTCCGTGAGCTCCTTTCCGAAGCTGCTTGTAGTTACAGGACTGCTGAACAAGCGTCCAGGAGTTTCTTGGTGAGGTGGGCATCTGCCACGGGGTAGGCCTTCGGATTTACATCGGCCTCAGTCATCTCTGCGTATCCGCGGTCCCTGTGGGTTTCCTGTAAAAAGACGTGTCCTGGGAGCTATCACCGTCACACTTCATACGGATGACCAGCTTTGCCCCCACCCACCCCCACCCCCGCCGACCTTGGGGTTGGGGTGGGCGGTGGGATGCGCTGTGCTCCCGTCACAGTTTGTGGGCCCTGGAATGGTGGTGATCGAGATACACCCCTCCGCCACCTCATTACAAAGAAACAAGACACTGTGGTGTCTTGCTAGACCCCACAGGCACAGCAAAGAAAAGGAGAACTACTTATCCCCTTGTTCCACCGGGACCGACCCGGATGGATGCCCGAGGGTCCAGGCCCCGAGGGACGGGCGTACTCAACTTTTGCTGTAAACTCAACGGATTAGTTAAGTTGTGCCTCTGAGGATTTGTCCACGGAAACTACTCCAAATGATCGATTTTGTCTGTCTCGTGTACTTTTCCTTGTTACGAGCAAGCAGGTAAAAGAAAGAAAGAAAGAAAGAAAGAAAGAAAGAAAGAAAGAAAGAAAGAAAGAGAGAAAGAAAGAAAGAAAAAGATGAAAAAAGGTCTATAGGTTAAACTTTTACAATACCTTCCCAAATCTTTGGTGACCTGGAACTTTGAAGGTGTAACTAGCTTAATTGATAAATTGGGTTCAGTTCACCGGATACCTGGCATCTGTCTTTCCAACAGAAGGTAAAATACTAGAGTGTGAGTCAATGAGACACCCAAGGTGGTTTTTTTTGTTCGGTGGTGTTGTGTTTTCCTCCTCCACCCCTTGCCCTTTTCTTCCTTCCCCCCCTCCCCCCACCTCAGTTTTTGTGTTTCTCTTTTGTCTGATTCAGGAAACCTGCCGATACCTGGGTGTGTTAGTAAACGTGTTTCAGGTTTGTTTGTTTCTTTTTTCCTTCCTCTTTTTTTTAAATTTTAATTCACAATTCATGAGACATACATATACACACACACACACACACACACAGGAAGAGACACAGGCAGAGGGAGAAGCGGGCTCCCTGCAGGAACCCCCGATGTAGGACTCGATCCCGGGACTCCAGGATCGCGCTCTGGGCCAAAAGCAGGCGCTAAACCGCTGAGCCACCCAGGGATCCCCTTGCGGACATTTCTACAACCGATCGGGAACGACGCCCGCCGTCCGGTGTCCCGGATCTTTGGGGGTGAGGGCTCCAGGACGCCTCGGATGACGTTTCCAAGTGCGCCCTTCCCGGGGGCTGGAACCGGAACCGGAACCGGAACCGGGGCGGCATGGGTAGTTCGGAAGACGCTGCCGCCGCCGGCGGCGGCCGGTGCGCCCCCTAGCGGTGCAGATGTCCCCGTCCCGGGGAGGGGGAGGGGGAGCGAAACACCCCTAAGGAAGGCCCCGCTTGGGCGCCCGACGTTTTCCTGAGTCGGGAAACGCTACTGGACCTGGGTGGATCCGGACCAGGCTGTGTCCCAGCTGCCCTGCGATCCCATATGCCTCACACCTGGACTCCCCGGGCGGGCGAGCCAGCTTTCTGGCCCTGCCTGCCTGAGCCTACCTCTCTATCTCTGGCATCCAACTTGCAACTTCAAGTCCCTGAGGTCGAGACCTTCGGCTCTCTGGGTTCTGCTAGTAACCCAAACAGACAGACACGTTTGCCATGCCATGCCATGCCATGCCATGCCATTCCATTCCATTCCATTCCATTCCATTCCATTCCATACCATACCACTTGCAATCAGGCATCTGCGAAATGAATATTGAGCAAGGGAATTCTCAGCCTTGAACGTTTCTGGGCCCCGCTCCCTTGGCTTTCGCACCGGCCAAAGGTCCAAAGGGCTCCGAGAAACCTCAGCACACGGGCTCTGTTTCCGTCCCTCTGAACACACGTTGCCTGTCTGTCTCCCTTATAATACAGAAACGGGGACGCTTGGGTGGCTCCGTGTGGAGCATCTGCCTTAGGGGCACGTCGTGATCACAGGATCCGGGGATCCAGGCCCACATCGAGCTCCTTGCATTGGAGCCTGCTTCTCCCTCTGCCTAGGTCTCTGCCCCTTTCTCTCTCTCTCTCTCTCTCTCTCTCTCTCTCTCTCTCTCTCTCAAAATCCGGTAAAAATAGAAAGGAAAGAAAGAAAGAAAGAAAGAAGAAAGAAAGAAAGAAAGAAAGAAAGAAAGAAAGAAAGAAGAAAGAAAGAAAGAAAGAAAGAAAGAAAGAAAGAAAGAAAGAAAAGAAAATTCCCTACGTTCGGACTGCCAGGTCACCCCATCAGAAAGATGCCTCGTGGGATGGGACCCAAGAGGTGGTCCAGAGAAATAAGGACCCGACTCCCCCCCACACACACACACACTTCCCATGAGTCCAAATCATGAAGAAGACGGGGAAAGCAGGCCAGGCAGGCAGACACCAGAAATCCGAAGTCCGCACGCACGCACGCACGCACGAGCACCAGAACCGATGCCCAACCCACTGCCTGCGTCTCCACCTCTCTCAGAGGGCTGAAAGGCAACCACGGACAAGGCCTGTTTTCCAGGAGGAAGCCGACATGAAGGAACAGGCGGCGTTGGAGGCGGAAGGCTGGAAGGTTGACGGATAGAGAAAGGAAAAGAGGGACAAGAGGGACGGGTGGACACCTGGGTGGCTCAGTGGTTGGGCGGCTGCCTTCCTCTCAGGGTGTGATGCGGGGGGGGCGGGGTTTGGGGAGGTGGAAGGGATACCCTGGGGTCCTGTGCCCGCATCCGTTTCCCTGCCTGCGTGGAGCCTGCTTCTCCCTCTGCCTGTGTCTCTGTCTGCCTCTCTCTGTGTCTCTCAGGAGTAAATAAAGAAATCCTTAAAAAAAAAAAAAAGGAATAAAATAAAAACCTTTAAATCTGTCTCAGTCCTGGCGGGGACGGGGACTGCCTTGCTGCCTCTGCGCCTCAGCCTCCCCCGCGGCCCCCGCACCCCCCCGTTTCTTCAACACTCCTGTGGATGGAGTGGTCAACTCCTCTGCCATCATCCCGGGTGCATCCAACGCCATCGCCGCCCCCCCTCCTCATCCCGCCGCCCCCCTGTAAGGAGCAAAAATCACCCGAGCCATTGGGCCACCACGGGAGCCTGACAGTGGGAGTGGGGAACACATAGATTGAGTTTTTAGAGGACGCGGGGCGGCGGGGCGGAGGGGCGGCGGGGGGGGGGCGGCTGGGGCGACATCTACGCCTTTGGAGCCAATGCATGGTTGTTGGTTTCCTTTATTTTTTGGAGGGGGGGTGCGGTGGAGTTTGAAGATATTTCTTTATTAGGATGCTCACCAGAATGACAGGCTGGCACTGTCCGTCTGATGTGATAAAGGATACATACATCTGATCCGATTCTGGCAGGAAACAGGCGTAAGGCCTCTCAGACCTGGTACCGAGCGTCCGTGAAAGACGACTCCATTCACCAGAGAGCATGTTTCCTTGATTCCGAGGTCTCTGCTGTAGCTTCCGGTCACGTCCCGTGACTTGCTCAGACTTCATTCCGGCATCATCAGTGGACCCTCTCTTTCTTTCTTTCTTTCTTTCTTTCTTTCTTTCTTTCTTTCTTTCTTCTTTCTTTCTTTCTTTTTCTTTTCTTTTTTTTCCCTAGCCACTTCTCAACTCCTTACGTCAGCTGCCGCTGTCTGACTCACCCAGGTAGCCTCGAATTCTGTAGCACATCTCTTTGGTAGGCTGCTGCCCTGCCACCCTCAGGGGCATGGGTTGGGATTTGGGGGGGGAAGGGGAACGACGTCACGTTACCGAAGCAGACGGCAGGAGCGTATTGGCAAATGACACTAGGACACCCGGACACCCCGCAGGCCCGCCCGAGGGCCTGCTTGGAGCGCACGAACACACGTAAGGCACGTTCTTCTCTTCACGCGGCGCGGCGCGGCAGGCAGCGGAAGGTGCGGGATGACCTCCAGGGGCTCGGCGTCTGCAGCCAGCCATCAGGATGAACTCAGGGATGCCTCCGTGGAGGGTTTTGGTGGCTCCGTGAGCTCCTTTCCGAAGCTGCTTGTAGTTACAGGACTGCTGAACAAGCGTCCAGGAGTTTCTTGGTGAGGTGGGCATCTGCCACGGGGTAGGCCTTCGGATTTACATCGGCCTCAGTCATCTCTGCGTATCCGCGGTCCCTGTGGGTTTCCTGTAAAAAGACGTGTCCTGGGAGCTATCACCGTCACACTTCATACGGATGACCAGCTTTGCCCCCACCCACCCCCACCCCCGCCGACCTTGGGGTTGGGGTGGGCGGTGGGATGCGCTGTGCTCCCGTCACAGTTTGTGGGCCCTGGAATGGTGGTGATCGAGATACACCCCTCCGCCACCTCATTACAAAGAAACAAGACACTGTGGTGTCTTGCTAGACCCCACAGGCACAGCAAAGAAAAGGAGAACTACTTATCCCCTTGTTCCACCGGGACCGACCCGGATGGATGCCCGAGGGTCCAGGCCCCGAGGGACGGGCGTACTCAACTTTTGCTGTAAACTCAACGGATTAGTTAAGTTGTGCCTCTGAGGATTTGTCCACGGAAACTACTCCAAATGATCGATTTTGTCTGTCTCGTGTACTTTTCCTTGTTACGAGCAAGCAGGTAAAAGAAAGAAAGAAAGAAAGAAAGAAAGAAAGAAAGAAAGAAAGAGAGAAAGAAAGAAAGAAAAAGATGAAAAAAGGTCTATAGGTTAAACTTTTACAATACCTTCCCAAATCTTTGGTGACCTGGAACTTTGAAGGTGTAACTAGCTTAATTGATAAATTGGGTTCAGTTCACCGGATACCTGGCATCTGTCTTTCCAACAGAAGGTAAAATACTAGAGTGTGAGTCAATGAGACACCCAAGGTGGTTTTTTTTGTTCGGTGGTGTTGTGTTTTCCTCCTCCACCCCTTGCCCTTTTCTTCCTTCCCCCCCTCCCCCCACCTCAGTTTTTGTGTTTCTCTTTTGTCTGATTCAGGAAACCTGCCGATACCTGGGTGTGTTAGTAAACGTGTTTCAGGTTTGTTTGTTTCTTTTTTCCTTCCTCTTTTTTTTAAATTTTAATTCACAATTCATGAGACATACATATACACAC
This sequence comes from Vulpes vulpes, assembly GCF_048418805.1. Classification (NCBI taxonomy): domain Eukaryota; kingdom Metazoa; phylum Chordata; class Mammalia; order Carnivora; family Canidae; genus Vulpes; species Vulpes vulpes. The sequence goes on from NW_027325746.1 coordinate 406,615, forward strand.
ACACACACACACACACAGGAAGAGACACAGGCAGAGGGAGAAGCGGGCTCCCTGCAGGAACCCCCGATGTAGGACTCGATCCCGGGACTCCAGGATCGTGCTCTGGGCCAAAAGCAGGCGCTAAACCGCTGAGCCACCCAGGGATCCCCTTGCGGACATTTCTACAACCGATCGGGAACGACGCCCGCCGTCCGGTGTCCCGGATCTTTGGGGGTGAGGGCTCCAGGACGCCTCGGATGACGTTTCCAAGTGCGCCCTTCCCGGGGGCTGGAACCGGAACCGGAACCGGAACCGGGGCGGCATGGGTAGTTCGGAAGACGCTGCCGCCGCCGGCGGCGGCCGGTGCGCCCCCTAGCGGTGCAGATGTCCCCGTCCCGGGGAGGGGGAGGGGGAGCGAAACACCCCTAAGGAAGGCCCCGCTTGGGCGCCCGACGTTTTCCTGAGTCGGGAAACGCTACTGGACCTGGGTGGATCCGGACCAGGCTGTGTCCCAGCTGCCCTGCGATCCCATATGCCTCACACCTGGACTCCCCGGGCGGGCGAGCCAGCTTTCTGGCCCTGCCTGCCTGAGCCTACCTCTCTATCTCTGGCATCCAACTTGCAACTTCAAGTCCCTGAGGTCGAGACCTTCGGCTCTCTGGGTCCTGCTAGTAACCCAAACAGACAGACACGTTTGCCATGCCATGCCATGCCATGCCATTCCATTCCATTCCATTCCATTCCATTCCATTCCATTCCATACCATACCACTTGCAATCAGGCATCTGCGAAATGAATATTGAGCAAGGGAATTCTCAGCCTTGAACGTTTCTGGGCCCCGCTCCCTTGGCTTTCGCACCGGCCAAAGGTCCAAAGGGCTCCGAGAAACCTCAGCACACGGGCTCTGTTTCCGTCCCTCTGAACACACGTTGCCTGTCTGTCTCCCTTATAATACAGAAACGGGGACGCTTGGGTGGCTCCGTGTGGAGCATCTGCCTTAGGGGCACGTCGTGATCACAGGATCCGGGGATCCAGGCCCACATCGAGCTCCTTGCATTGGAGCCTGCTTCTCCCTCTGCCTAGGTCTCTGCCCCTTTCTCTCTCTCTCTCTCTCTCTCTCTCTCTCTCTCTCTCTCTCTCTCTCAAAATCCGGTAAAAATAGAAAGGAAAGAAAGAAAGAAAGAAAGAAGAAAGAAAGAAAGAAAGAAAGAAAGAAAGAAAGAAAGAAAGAAAGAAAAGAAAATTCCCTACGTTCGGACTTCCAGGTCACCCCATCAGAAAGATGCCTCGTGGGATGGGACCCAAGAGGTGGTCCAGAGAAATAAGGACCCGACTCCCCCCCACACACACACACACTTCCCATGAGTCCAAATCATGAAGAAGACGGGGAAAGCAGGCCAGGCAGGCAGACACCAGAAATCCGAAGTCCGCACGCACGCACGCACGCACGAGCACCAGAACCGATGCCCAACCCACTGCCTGCGTCTCCACCTCTCTCAGAGGGCTGAAAGGCAACCACGGACAAGGCCTGTTTTCCAGGAGGAAGCCGACATGAAGGAACAGGCGGCGTTGGAGGCGGAAGGCTGGAAGGTTGACGGATAGAGAAAGGAAAAGAGGGACAAGAGGGACGGGTGGACACCTGGGTGGCTCAGTGGTTGGGCGGCTGCCTTCCTCTCAGGGTGTGATGCGGGGGGGGCGGGGTTTGGGGAGGTGGAAGGGATACCCTGGGGTCCTGTGCCCGCATCCGGTTCCCTGCCTGCGTGGAGCCTGCTTCTCCCTCTGCCTGTGTCTCTGTCTGCCTCTCTCTGTGTCTCTCAGGAGTAAATAAAGAAATCCTTAAAAAAAAAAAAGGAATAAAATAAAAACCTTTAAATCTGTCTCAGTCCTGGCGGGGACGGGGACTGCCTTGCTGCCTCTGCGCCTCAGCCTCCCCCGCGGCCCCCGCACCCCCCCCCGTTTCTTCAACACTCCTGTGGATGGAGTGGTCAACTCCTCTGCCATCATCCCGGGTGCCTCCAACGCCATCGCCGCCCCCCCTCCTCATCCCGCCGCCCCCCTGTAAGGAGCAAAAATCACCCGAGCCATTGGGCCACCACGGGAGCCTGACAGTGGGAGTGGGGAACACATAGATTGAGTTTTTAGAGGACGCGGGGCGGCGGGGCGGAGGGGCGGCGGGGGGGGGGCGGCTGGGGCGACATCTACGCCTTTGGAGCCAATGCATGGTTGTTGGTTTCCTTTATTTTTTGGAGGGGGGGTGCGGTGGAGTTTGAAGATATTTCTTTATTAGGATGCTCACCAGAATGACAGGCTGGCACTGTCCGTCTGATGTGATAAAGGATACATACATCTGATCCGATTCTGGCAGGAAACAGGCGTAAGGCCTCTCAGACCTGGTACCGAGCGTCTGTGAAAGACGACTCCATTCACCAGAGAGCATGTTTCCTTGATTCCGAGGTCTCTGCTGTAGCTTCCGGTCACGTCCCGTGACTTGCTCAGACTTCATTCCGGCATCATCAGTGGACCCTCTCTTTCTTTCTTTCTTTCTTTCTTTCTTTCTTTCTTTCTTTCTTTTTCTTTTCTTTTTTTTCCCTAGCCACTTCTCAACTCCTTACGTCAGCTGCCGCCTGTCTGACTCACCCAGGTAGCCTCGAATTCTGCAGCACATCTCTTTGGTAGGCTGCTGCCCTGCCACCCTCAGGGGCATGGGTTGGGATTTGGGGGGGGAAGGGGAACGACGTCACGTTACCGAAGCAGACGGCAGGAGCGTATTGGCAAATGACACTAGGACACCCGGACACCCCGCAGGCCCGCCCGAGGGCCTGCTTGGAGCGCACGAACACACGTAGGGCACGTTCTTCTCTTCACGCGGCGCGGCGCGGCAGGCAGCGGAAGGTGCGGGATGACCTCCAGGGGCTCGGCGTCTGCAGCCAGCCATCAGGATGAACTCAGGGATGCCTCCGTGGAGGGTTTTGGTGGCTCCGTGAGCTCCTTTCCGAAGCTGCTTGTAGTTACAGGACTGCTGAACAAGCGTCCAGGAGTTTCTTGGTGAGGTGGGCATCTGCCACGGGGTAGGCCTTCGGATTTACATCGGCCTCAGTCATCTCTGCGTATCCGCGGTCCCTGTGGGTTTCCTGTAAAAAGACGTGTCCTGGGAGCTATCACCGTCACACTTCATACGGATGACCAGCTTTGCCCCCACCCACCCCCACCCCCGCCGACCTTGGGGTTGGGGTGGGCGGTGGGATGCGCTGTGCTCCCGTCACAGTTTGTGGGCCCTGGAATGGTGGTGATCGAGATACACCCCTCCGCCACCTCATTACAAAGAAACAAGACACTGTGGTGTCTTGCTAGACCCCACAGGCACAGCAAAGAAAAGGAGAACTACTTATCCCCTTGTTCCACCGGGACCGACCCGGATGGATGCCCGAGGGTCCAGGCCCCGAGGGACGGGCGTACTCAACTTTTGCTGTAAACTCAACGGATTAGTTAAGTTGTGCCTCTGAGGATTTGTCCACGGAAACTACTCCAAATGATCGATTTTGTCTGTCTCGTGTACTTTTCCTTGTTACGAGCAAGCAGGTAAAAGAAAGAAAGAAAGAAAGAAAGAAAGAAAGAAAGAAAGAAAGAAAGAGAGAAAGAAAGAAAGAAAAAGATGAAAAAAGGTCTATAGGTTAAACTTTTACAATACCTTCCCAAATCTTTGGTGACCTGGAACTTTGAAGGTGTAACTAGCTTAATTGATAAATTGGGTTCAGTTCACCGGATACCTGGCATCTGTCTTTCCAACAGAAGGTAAAATACTAGAGTGTGAGTCAATGAGACACCCAAGGTGGTTTTTTTTGTTCGGTGGTGTTGTGTTTTCCTCCTCCACCCCTTGCCCTTTTCTTCCTTCCCCCCCTCCCCCCACCTCAGTTTTTGTGTTTCTCTTTTGTCTGATTCAGGAAACCTGCCGATACCTGGGTGTGTTAGTAAACGTGTTTCAGGTTTGTTTGTTTCTTTTTTCCTTCCTCTTTTTTTTAAATTTTAATTCACAATTCATGAGACATACATATACACACACACACACACACACACACAGGAAGAGACACAGGCAGAGGGAGAAGCGGGCTCCCTGCAGGAACCCCCGATGTAGGACTCGATCCCGGGACTCCAGGATCGCGCTCTGGGCCAAAAGCAGGCGCTAAACCGCTGAGCCACCCAGGGATCCCCTTGCGGACATTTCTACAACCGATCGGGAACGACGCCCGCCGTCCGGTGTCCCGGATCTTTGGGGGTGAGGGCTCCAGGACGCCTCGGATGACGTTTCCAAGTGCGCCCTTCCCGGGGGCTGGAACCGGAACCGGAACCGGAACCGGGGCGGCATGGGTAGTTCGGAAGACGCTGCCGCCGCCGGCGGCGGCCGGTGCGCCCCCTAGCGGTGCAGATGTCCCCGTCCCGGGGAGGGGGAGGGGGAGCGAAACACCCCTAAGGAAGGCCCCGCTTGGGCGCCCGACGTTTTCCTGAGTCGGGAAACGCTACTGGACCTGGGTGGATCCGGACCAGGCTGTGTCCCAGCTGCCCTGCGATCCCATATGCCTCACACCTGGACTCCCCGGGCGGGCGAGCCAGCTTTCTGGCCCTGCCTGCCTGAGCCTACCTCTCTATCTCTGGCATCCAACTTGCAACTTCAAGTCCCTGAGGTCGAGACCTTCGGCTCTCTGGGTCCTGCTAGTAACCCAAACAGACAGACACGTTTGCCATGCCATGCCATGCCATGCCATGCCATTCCATTCCATTCCATTCCATTCCATTCCATTCCATACCATACCACTTGCAATCAGGCATCTGCGAAATGAATATTGAGCAAGGGAATTCTCAGCCTTGAACGTTTCTGGGCCCCGCTCCCTTGGCTTTCGCACCGGCCAAAGGTCCAAAGGGCTCCGAGAAACCTCAGCACACGGGCTCTGTTTCCGTCCCTCTGAACACACGTTGCCTGTCTGTCTCCCTTATAATACAGAAACGGGGACGCTT